>NW_015623515.1:414545-423208 GCF_001515625.1 Sinocyclocheilus rhinocerous | reverse complement strand
CATCTCGTCAGTAAAGCCGGTTCTGTGATTAGTAGACAAGCTACGCAAAATCGCGTATATAATCGGCAATGAATCGCCTGAGATTTTGAACGCGATTTTGCGTAGCTTGTCAGTGAACTACGGCTCTGTGTAGTAAATGCCGCTACATCTGAAAGCACGTGCTGGAGATTTACTACTAATCGCAGAGCCGGCTTTACTGACGAGATGTGCATGAAAATCGCATTCGATTTTTTGCACAGCCCTAACTGTAATAATATGGAGCCCTGCACATGACATGCAGGCAAAAAAAAGTCCTACGTCATTGTATTGTATAATATAACAAATTTAATTTAATTTAATTTAATTTAATTTAATTTTTGTTTACAAACCTTGAAAACCGAGACAAAGTTACCTAAAGTTACAGTATAAAGCAGAGATAAAGCAAAATACTTCAATACTGTGAATGCACTCGTTTTTCATTACACTCCATGAACAAAGCATACTTGTGCATGTACAAAGCATACAAGTGCCAGCCATCGCTACACAACTAATCCAGAAAAATGCGGAAAAGTTACATAAAAGTGTCACAGCAAAAATAGCTCTACAAATCTTAGAGGAATAAATCTGAGAAGACTTCCTGTGAGTCTGCAATGGTCTCTGCTGCAGAAAGATTGATAATAATACAGCATCTGTGTGATTTCACTCTTATTTTTCATTATAATGGATATCCGTTATAAAAAAGAAGCAATATAGCAATTATAAGTCGAGGGTTTCTAGCTGTGCTCCTCTCTTGAGATTTGAGACCTTCTGACCATCTGTTGTGCTTTAAAAGCGTGAGTGAAAGGAGAGGAAGAGGAAGAGAGAGAAAAAGAGGGAGGGAGTAAAGCCGAGAGTTTGTCGCTGAGGAGAAGCAGAAGTTGAAGTCAAGGAGCCCACATCCGGTGGCTGTGTAGTGGAAATGCAACTGCAAGGGGAAACAGAACAACACTGTGCAACAGGGTGCGTGTTGACTATCACACAGCTGGTGGTGCAGTCAGTTCTCACTCATGGACAATTATCTGCATTTTTCACATATATATGCACTCCAGACCTAAACATGACCACTCGCATACACACTCACATAAACAGAGTCTCCAACAGCTGGCACTTAAAGGAAGCACACACACTTATACAAAACACAGCTGGCGAACACTCAAAACATAATGACACAAAACAGACAACCAACACACACACAAACTTGATCTTTTGCCTAGCAGAGCTGAATTCATAATAAGTCCTCTCTATCTCTGAATCGGAGAGGCTCATTTGCATAGGAAAAAAGACTTGATGTTTAATATTCATTAGTAATGCACAGGGTTGACCACATCCTAACACAACAGGAAATACTTTTATGAAAAAAGGACTACTCGAATGACCCATAAAACACAAGGGATCGTCTCAAAACCAAGTGAGCTACCTACCTTTTTTTTTAAACATTATACAACTAAAAAGATGCTGCGAGATTTCTTGCTAACAATAAATGGGAGAAGATTTTGTTGTATGGACATGCTGATTTGTTGCATAACCCACATGAATAAGTCACATGCATCAACTCTGCCATGAAATGCTCATTGTGTCACTGTGTATGTATACGGGATCTGGTGTTTGCCTGACTGGGAAAGGCAGTCAGTGTCATTTTTACTTCCTTGTTATCAGTTTATGAAACTAACGTGTGGGTGTGGACTGTGATGCATTACAACATTAAAAAGTACATAATAGCATGATAGCAATTAAAAGTACATTTTAAAAAAGGGAAGGAAAAAAACCGGCAAAACCCTTTATCTGGAAAAATTATGCACTCAAAAAACTATCAAAATATTATTTGTATCTTTGACAATGAAGCTGCAAAACCACTGTTCTATAACAGAGATATATAGATATATCTATATACTGTAGATCGGTTTCCAAGACTAGGATAAAAAATGCGTTTGTCTAAAACACTGGGAGAAATCATGCATTTCTGTCTAAATTTGTTCAGTCAAATCAAGTCATAGTTTCCGAAGATCATCTGCTCCCATTCTGTCATCATCTACCCACCCTCACATCTCTCCAAACTCTGTATGACCCACAGAGCACAAAAGAAGATATTTTTAAATGCAATAAGATATAATAAAATAAAAAAGACGTCAGTGTTGTTCACTGAGCCCAGGTCCAAAGTGTACCTCTGGACTAATCGTTTTTAAATGATCTTATTACTTTTACAATGTCTTAAGGAACTTTTTGAAGCTTCAAGGTTTTGGTATAATGGACTTTCAACTTAGAGACAGAAATCTTCTTATGAAAAATATCTGCATTTGCCTTTCAGATAGGGCTGCACGATAAATCGAAATGGAATCGAGATCGCGATTCGACAGAAGCTGCGATTGTCATGCGTATCTTTCAGTGAAGCACGGTTCTGTGATCAGCAGTAAATCTCCATCCGAAGGCCAGAGGGCGCTCTCGCGCTGAAACTCCAAATACGCCTCGAAGAAGAAACCCAGAAAATGCCTATCGCTGCAGCTGAATAAACAGAAGATTCAACTGCTTTCATTGATTCAACGTGACTAATAAACACACGACTACGGCAATATACGGTTTATCTGGGTTCTTATTATTATAATGTTCATTAAAATAAAGTATATTTATAATGCAATGCCTTTATCACTGCTTAAAGGGATAGTTCACCCAAAAATGAAAATTTGATGTTTATCTGCTTACCCCCAGGGCATGACTGACATTATGAAGTGAGTTTGGAGTAAAAATGTGTTATTAAATGTGGTATTTTCACATGCTTTCAGATGGAGCAGCATTTACTTCACAGCCGTAGTGCACTGAGAAGCTATGCAAACAGCTGTCATTAACGCAAACAATTTCTTCGATTTCTTTTTGCGTAACTTGTCAGTGAACTACGGCTATGTGTAGTAAATTCTGCTCCATCTGAAAGCACGTGATGATGATTTCCTGCTGATTACAGAACCGGCATTACTATCAAAATGCGCATGACAAGCGCATTCGATTAATCGTGCAGCCCTACTTTCAGAGATGGAATTCTTACAGGTTTGTAACAATGAGGGTTAGTCAGAATTTTTTCAGAATTTTCATTTTTGGGTGAACTGTCCCTTTAATTTTCCCCCATTCACAGCAAGAATGATAACTATAATGATAACTATGTTAGCATCCACAGCAATGGATAACAATGTTCTGTTTATTATATATGTGCGCTGCAGTTATGTCATCTAGCGGCTGCCTTTAATGCTCAAGCTCTTCAAAGTCAGGTGGATTCCGACTGGCTGTCAATGTTTTTATCTTTCTTGTTATGCCTAAAAAAACATTATTAAAGTGATTCCAATTATATTGTTCTTCTGTATTGTTGTCGTTATAGATGTGGTGTGGACTTCCCTATTCTAATTGAATTAGAATGATTATTAAAACTCTATACTTTTTCTGTCAATACTTCACAACTTTAAAGAATGTTTACTTCTTTAGTCATGTTGTCTTATCTTGTGCAGTGAGCCTTAGTTTCCACAAAAAAAAAAAAAAATTGGTGAATGAGGTCTGTGAACATGATTCAACACACATGAATCGTATTTACTTATAAACACAAAAACAACATTATTTTTATAAAAGAATATCAAGACATTTCTAATAAATGCTATCTGCTTTAAGGAGCTTGTTTCTTACAATTACTGAACAAACAGGCAAAACTGCAACACAGATAGTCAAATGCAGCTCTGAATGTATGCCATAAAACTAGACTGTTATTAGACCAACATCCAGACAGTCCAGACTTTCACTGCCACAGACACAGCCATGCCTACAGGCTAATGTCGGACAGGAAACATTACTGATGGGGGATAACAGATCAATGGAAATAAACCATGAGGAGAGTATCTTGTAGAATATAATCTAGGCCATCTCCAGAAAACCCTTTGAAAAGCATCCAACTGACAATAAAATGTAAAACCTTCTTTGATGACCTGGATAAATGGGAATCTTCACCCGACCAAGAAAGGAAAGAGATAAAAACCGAGACCTAACAGGAATGGGAAAAGCAAGGGGGAGAGAGAAGCCTGCCTCAGACAATGGAGGAGGGGTCTTGCTGAATGGGACTCCAGTTGGGGGAAAGAGGAGGGTCCCTATTTCGGGAATATCACGACAATGAGAGCAGCCCACAAGCCCGTTTTATCAAAAAAAGGCCTCTCTCCCTCCCCTCTTTCTCTCAGCTGCTGTGAGGCTTAGTTGTGGTATGGAGTGTGTGTCCCTCTGAATGAAACACTGTGTTATGGGCTACATGACGTTCATGCCCCAAGCATGGTCACAAGTATGTGGGAGCTGGATGGAAACAAATATTTTCATCTAATGCGCACACAAAAACACATTCACTCTGATTTCATTCGGAGGACCCCTTTTGGTGCCCATGTCCTGAGAACATGTTCCTCTTAGAGCTGCTTCTAAGGGTTGTCCTTCTGTTTTCATACACTCTTATCTTAAGCTTTCTCTACATTCATCATTCAGTACCTCTTTCAAATAACCAAATTCATTCCACTTCTCCGATGAAAACAAACTCAATCCAGGATGTCATCTCACCCTAAAGTGCTGAGGCACAGTCTAGCTTGTGTTATTGTTGTAGGGTGAAGTCAACAGCGGCTATATTATTACTCTGGTTATGAGTGTAGAGGTCTGTTTTTAAGGGGTCTTGGTGGACTGATGAGCCTGAGATTTAGATCTGGACCTTTAGCAAGACTGAACCCCTGACCTTCCTGAGAGGAAGTTAGTCCATACTGGAAAGTGAGCTTCAGTAGAGTGAGTGAAACAGTGAAAGAACAAACCAAGGCCCATCAATCCTTGCCTCCTTAGGTCTCCTAGCATAAGAGACACTATCATCTTCCACCTACCTTCAAGTACACTTAAAATACACACTGCAACTGCAACCAGTCATATGTGAGCAACACCTAGTAATCATTCTCTACCTGATGGTAGGTGTGTCTAGGGAACATGATTATTATGGAATGATTTTTTTTTTTTTAACACTGGATCTATGCTTGGATTTCTAGCATTTATAAATGGCAGTTTCAGGCCTAGTTCTATTGAATTGTTCCACACCCTCGGACGGATCCCAAACTGGCACTTGGATTTTGGAGAGTCAGATGTACAGTACGGTTGTCAAGGCAACATGGTTATCCATGCAGAAAATTGATGTAAAAAACCTCCACAGAAAAATAAGAGATTAGACCATCTAAAATATCTAAAGACACGGCTTAATATACTAAGCTACAAAACTCAAATTCGGCAGTGCCTCAGTGGCATCAATATCCAGTCCAAAATTCCTAATAAATTATCCTTGTTAACAATGATGTCACCAAATATTTAAGATCATGAGAGAAAAAAGTGAAAACTATATTGATTGACTACTAAGCAACGTTCAATTACTATTTTGCCCAACATTTGATCTGATTAAAGTATGTTATGGTTAAAAAACAAAAATTTCAACATGTACATGTAGCCTATCAGCATATTCAGAATAAACTACCACATGTGCATTAATTTCCTACTGGAGATGCTCATTCTTGCCATTTATTATGCTGCATTTCATTTAATGAGCTCTAAACAATTCTCATTCATGTCCTTAACAATGGCATACCAGAGCACAATGAATTAGAAAACGTAGGCCTCTTCCTCGCTCCAAAAAATGTGTTTTGTTCAGTAGCTTTTCAACAACTGTCTTTTTCCACCATCACACATAATAAACTCAGTTTGGACATGTGCAGATAAAAAAGCATGTTCAGTTACAGTGAATACTATAATTACACAAAAACCTGAATAATACAGCCATTTGCCAGTTTGCCAATTTCAAATATTGGCTTAACTGGGTTATGATTATCTTAATAATGCATTTAAAACAGTGATTACATAATGGGTATGCGAATATCAGAAATGCAGGTGGGTTTTAGTACTGTTTAGTATAATTTATAAGTTGTAAATGCATTTGAGTAGCTAAATATTCCAGTAGAGTCTATTTCTAACTTAGAACTTAGGTTGTCAATAACGCCAGCTGTGGGTAACAAGTTACAAAAAGAGGTACAAGAACTGAAATTACAGTAAATGGCATGAAATGCCACTAACAGACAGGATCTGTGCTATAGCTCAGTCTAACTAGCTGGTAAATGCACTGCAACATCTCTATTAGACTGCAGACCATGTGCGTGTGGGGGTTTGTATGGCTCAAAGACAAACTGCTTTATATCCACTTTGTATAAGAGGAGCAGATGGCCATATTAGTGCTGCTGGCAAGATGGATCTCGATACCAATGAGAGTGCACTCAAAAGAGCTGACTACAACAATATCATTTTATATCACCAGTTCTGCGGGGTTTTCACTGCACCCAGATCAAATTGTGAAGTTTACAGTGGGTCTGTGGTAAGATGGCTCAGCCCGAGTGTAGTTTCCACCTCAACAACAGGAAGAGAAGCGCAGCGCAGATGTCTTCAATCGCTAAAGCCAACACGCCAGCCTCAAACTCAACAACCTGACTTTAAAAACACAATAAGCTGATGTACGGGCATTGATGGAGTTCTTCAGAAACGAAAGCGAGGACTAAAATGAACTTATCAGACGATCCGCTTCATACAAAGATCTCTAAAGTGAAAGATCCGCTTTTTCTGGGGCGGGCGTGATGATGGTGGTGCTGGTGCACCCCTGCAGAAGGGGCGCAGGTGAAGAAGACACTCAAACAAAGGACATTAAATGCACTGATCCATTTCCTCCCCCTCTCTCTCATCCCGTGACCGCTTTCTTTAAGTCTTACCTGCGTGTGTAATGTCGGACAGGTCATAGTTCTTGGCGGTGCGGGGGAACTCTTTGAGTTTGCGGTTGGAGAGGATGAGCGCTCCGCTGGACGCAGCCTCTTCCAGCGCCTTCTCCACGCTCCTGCTGGCCGCTACGGTCGCCGGCAGCTGCGCTCCATCCCCAGCAGCCATCAAACACTAAATATGACCCAACTCTTACTCTTTACAACGACAATCAGCCCTCCTAAACCTCCATCTCATCCGAGGCCGATCCAATAACGTTACACCCCAGAAAAGTACGTTTTTGTACTCCAAAAGTGATGTAAAATCCAGTGATTGAGCAAAGTTGCGCGGTGAGTTGACAGTCCTTGTGCTGCAGCGAGCCGAGAGCAGAAGAGGCGGAGCTTGCGGATTGAGCAAGTCTTGATTGACAGGGCGGACACACCCAATACGAGCTCGGGAAATGAACACAAAAGCGCTGCTCTCATCTCAAGGGGGAAATGATAAAAGTTTTTTGGACGCTCGGAGATTTTGTAATTCAAACTGTAGGAGCTTCACTGCTGAAACCGTAGAAGTTTTCGCATTGTTTGCAGACCGATAGCAGGGCTGACAAGGTTCAACAGTAAGCGGAAGTTTCTAATGGATATATCACAAAGTATTTCCCTGTTTCCAGATCCATTAAACGACGTGCATTTAGAGAGAGGAAATGAAGGACATAAATATTGCATTAACGTTATAGCATTAGGTTCACCCTTACTTTGCTTTATGGGTGTGACACCAAACAATCTTCCCAATGACTTTGGTGTCTATTAAGCTAACCATAAAATATTGGATTGGGTTCATAATCTACTTCCAAAACGTATTAAATAAAAAATATATATATTTAAAAACAACACTGAGGTTAAAAAAAAAAAAATCATCACTTAACAATTGTCTGTGATACAATTGGCTGGTTATAGTTTTTTATTTTATTTTTATTTTTTACTTTAAGTAGGCTAATTACTTTATATTAAAATTTTTATAAAACTTTTCAAACTCTAAAAACATTTATTTGTAGGCCTATATAAACAAAAGCTTGATTTCTCTATTAACCTTTGAGTCATTAAAATCTACACATAAAGCCATTTGAAATTTAAAAATCTTTTTTAAAAATGTAATGAAAAATCAAGCCCATAAAAGTTGTTAAAGAGGTTATACATCCATAAACTGTATAAAGTTGAGATCCATAAACTTGAGAGGGAGTTTTTCTTTGCATAATGTATAAATAAGGCCATTATTTGTTTGTTTCAACCATGTTGTATTATTATGTTGGCAAGTTTGCCCATATAGTACACAGAAAGCTTTCACAGAGTTATTGCTTACCCATGTATGCTTAATGTCTATCTGTTTTTCGTTCAGTGTTTCTGAGTTCAGTGTTTTAAGCCTGACAGGGGCACAAAGTGTGTCACAAAATTATCCACTGTGTCATTACTCCCCATGGAACAAACAGAGAGGAAGAGAGGGATCGAGTGAGCCCAGAGGAAGAGAAGGGATGAGAGGCTGTGAGAAAGAGTGAGGTCATAATCACAAATCTGTGTGAAACCCCTATGATATGTTAAAACATAGGAATATGTAATAAATAGTCTTCCACACTAAGGGGGAGTCGTGGCCTAATGGTTAGAGAGTCGGACTCGTAACGCAAAGGTTGCGGGTTCGAGTCTCATACCGGCAGGGATTGTAGGTGGGGGGAGTGAATGTACAGCGCTCTCTTCCACCTTCAATACCACGACTGAGGTGCCCTTGAGCAAGGCACCGAACCCCCAACTGCTCACCGGGCGCTGCAGCATCAATGTCTGCCCACATGCTCTGGGTGTGTGTTCACGGTGTGTGTGTGTGTGTGT
>NW_015623515.1:392474-408693 GCF_001515625.1 Sinocyclocheilus rhinocerous | reverse complement strand
CCAGCCTCAAACTCAACAACCTGACTTTAAAAACACAATAAGCTGATGTACGGGCATTGATGGAGTTCTTCAGAAACGAAAGCGAGGACTAAAATGAACTTATCAGACGATCCGCTTCATACAAAGATCTCTAAAGTGAAAGATCCGCTTTTTCTGGGGCGGGCGTGATGATGGTGGTGCTGGTGCACCCCTGCAGAAGGGGCGCAGGTGAAGAAGACACTCAAACAAAGGACATTAAATGCACTGATCCATTTCCTCCCCCACTCTCTCATCCCGTGACCGCTTTCTTTAAGTCTTACCTGCGTGTGTAATGTCGGACAGGTCATAGTTCTTGGCGGTGCGGGGGAACTCTTTGAGTTTGCGGTTGGAGAGGATGAGCGCTCCGCTGGACGCAGCCTCTTCCAGCGCCTTCTCCACGCTCCTGCTGGCCGCTACGGTCGCCGGCAGCTGCGCTCCATCCCCAGCAGCCATCAAACACTAAATATGACCCAACTCTTACTCTTTACAACGACAATCAGCCCTCCTAAACCTCCATCTCATCCGAGGCCGATCCAATAACGTTACACCCCAGAAAAGTACGTTTTTGTACTCCAAAAGTGATGTAAAATCCAGTGATTGAGCAAAGTTGCGCGGTGAGTTGACAGTCCTTGTGCTGCAGCGAGCCGAGAGCAGAAGAGGCGGAGCTTGCGGATTGAGCAAGTCTTGATTGACAGGGCGGACACACCCAATACGAGCTCGGGAAATGAACACAAAAGCGCTGCTCTCATCTCAAGGGGGAAATGATAAAAGTTTTTTGGACGCTCGGAGATTTTGTAATTCAAACTGTAGGAGCTTCACTGCTGAAACCGTAGAAGTTTTCGCATTGTTTGCAGACCGATAGCAGGGCTGACAAGGTTCAACAGTAAGCGGAAGTTTCTAATGGATATATCACAAAGTATTTCCCTGTTTCCAGATCCATTAAACGACGTGCATTTAGAGAGAGGAAATGAAGGACATAAATATTGCATTAACGTTATAGCATTAGGTTCACCCTTACTTTGCTTTATGGGTGTGACACCAAACAATCTTCCCAATGACTTTGGTGTCTATTAAGCTAACCATAAAATATTGGATTGGGTTCATAATCTACTTCCAAAACGTATTAAATAAAAAATATATATATTTAAAAACAACACTGAGGTTAAAAAAAAAAAAATCATCACTTAACAATTGTCTGTGATACAATTGGCTGGTTATAGTTTTTTATTTTATTTTTATTTTTTACTTTAAGTAGGCTAATTACTTTATATTAAAATTTTTATAAAACTTTTCAAACTCTAAAAACATTTATTTGTAGGCCTATATAAACAAAAGCTTGATTTCTCTATTAACCTTTGAGTCATTAAAATCTACACATAAAGCCATTTGAAATTTAAAAATCTTTTTTAAAAATGTAATGAAAAATCAAGCCCATAAAAGTTGTTAAAGAGGTTATACATCCATAAACTGTATAAAGTTGAGATCCATAAACTTGAGAGGGAGTTTTTCTTTGCATAATGTATAAATAAGGCCATTATTTGTTTGTTTCAACCATGTTGTATTATTATGTTGGCAAGTTTGCCCATATAGTACACAGAAAGCTTTCACAGAGTTATTGCTTACCCATGTATGCTTAATGTCTATCTGTTTTTCGTTCAGTGTTTCTGAGTTCAGTGTTTTAAGCCTGACAGGGGCACAAAGTGTGTCACAAAATTATCCACTGTGTCATTACTCCCCATGGAACAAACAGAGAGGAAGAGAGGGATCGAGTGAGCCCAGAGGAAGAGAAGGGATGAGAGGCTGTGAGAAAGAGTGAGGTCATAATCACAAATCTGTGTGAAACCCCTATGATATGTTAAAACATAGGAATATGTAATAAATAGTCTTCCACACTAAGGGGGAGTCGTGGCCTAATGGTTAGAGAGTCGGACTCGTAACGCAAAGGTTGCGGGTTCGAGTCTCATACCGGCAGGGATTGTAGGTGGGGGGAGTGAATGTACAGCGCTCTCTTCCACCTTCAATACCACGACTGAGGTGCCCTTGAGCAAGGCACCGAACCCCCAACTGCTCACCGGGCGCTGCAGCATCAATGTCTGCCATACTTGGCCACATGTCACTTTCACTTTCATTAAGAATTGAAGCATTGATTTAAGTCTTTACTGTACACTGTAAAAAAAGATTTTTGATGTAAATAAAAAAAAAAACATTATTGGAGTACAAGAAATTCTATTTCAGTCTTTCTACTTTGAATATACACAATTAATTCAATGTGTTACTTGCCACCTCTTCAATTTCCTGGCAATTTCTGAGTGAAAATTGTTTCTATACACCACTAATTTTTCAGTGTAGTCTTTAATGTAGTTATGAGATTCTTGTGTTGTTTTCTTGGTGGCATTTAATATAAATGACAGAGAGGCTCACAATATTACTGAGACTGCAGTTCTTTTATTTATTTATTTATTTGTTTTAGAGAACCGCTTATTTAAAATCATATATTATAATAATATAATAATAAATAAATCAGACTAAAGAGATTCTTTGGAAAATTATTGTGTGGCATGATGTGGTTATTACATTTCTTTCCAAAGTTCCCTTTCTAGTGTTGTCACGAGTCATATCATGGCCAAAATCCCCGTTAACAGGCTGAAAATCCAAACCCCAAAAGAAGTTAATAAAGGAAGTGCAGTGCACGGTTGCATACAGTGTACCCCTCGTGTCTTTCTGTAGAGCTGTATAGCAGCGTCCCCTGGCGTACAAAATCATGTTAACAACTCAAAACAGAGCCCTTTGTGTGTGGCAGAATGACTCGGGAAAAATAGCCTACTTCATTTCAGAATATTTTAACAGTAGTAATATAATTGTAGTCTTTTATTTATTTATTTATTATCCCTTTTCTTCTAAATGTTTCAAATACATTTGTAATCAATTAAAATTTCTTAATTTTTATTGTTATTTAATTAATTCTTTAGTAGTTCGTCTCGTATTTAAGTGTTATGATTATTTTATGATTTTTACAAATATTTTATAGTAAAGTACTTTGAATTATCACTGTGTATTTAATGTGCTGTATACTTAAAAATAATCGCCTTGCCTTACAATATTGCCACAGTCTGAGAACATAACCTGTTAGTTTAAACTAAAAATCCCAAAGCTATCACACCCCTCAGGTACACCTTTATGACGCTGGCTTTTCAGAGGCACGGGTGTTTTTCAACAGGACTAAAGGTTTGCTCAGTGCAGTGCGCCTTTAAGCAGCAGCGCTTCTCTGATTGGTTGTATTTGGTCACGTGAGCACTTCCGCCTCCGAAGGGGCAGTGCAGAGTACAGTGGTCTCTCGAGGTCACAGGATAAGGTAAGACAAATGTTATTTCAGCACTGTTCAAACTAATGATATGAAAGCAGATCCTTCTGCACCTTTAAAAACAATGCTCTTTTTAAAATATTTTCTTTACTGTTTATGTGTAGTGAAATGACGTTAGCCAGCTTGCTACAATAGTAATAAATGGCTGGAGGTGCTCGTGTTTATTTTGATATTGTGACATGTAACGTTAGCCTATTGTGATATGTATATGCAGGAAGAAATGTTATGTGCCATATTACTTTTTTGTTCTACATAAACAATTTAAACCCCCCCCAAAATGTGTTGGTATTGTGTTTGAGCTGTTTTGTGACAGCGAGTTTTGTAACTGTATGACATTGAACTTTGCATCGGGTAAGACAAATGTTATTTCAGCACTGTTCAAACTAATGATATGAAAGCAGATCCTTCTGCACCTTTAAAAACAATGCTCTTTTTAAAATATTTTCTTTACTGTTTATGTGTAGTTAAATGACGTTAGCCAGCTTGCTACAATAGTAATAAATGGCTGGAGGTGCTCGTGTTTATTTTGATATTGTGACATGTAACGTTAGCCTATTGTGATATGTATATGCAGGAAGAAATGTTATGTGCCATATTACTTTTTTGTTCTACATAAACAATTTAAATCCCCCCCAAAATGTGTTGGTATTGTGTTTGAGCTGTTTTGTGACAGCGAGTTTTGTAACTGTCTGACATTGAACTTTGCATCGAGTTGGCCTGATAACTAGATCACAGGTATTAACCTCACAGATTTCAATTCTGCAAATGATACATAATGTTTGTGTAATGAATTATGCATTAATCAAATGGAAAGTATTGCAAAAGTCTATAGCAAATGATGTGCAATGAAATAATTTACAGTTCCAGCAGTTGTCCTGAAAGAAAGGGTAGCATAGGAATATGCTGATATATTGATTGTTAACCTGAATGTCATTACAAGGGGGAATGGTTGATTCAGACATACTAAACATACTGCAATTTATCAATTTATAATTATAATTTATCAAAATATAAATTTTCTTTCCTTCAGAATCAGAAATCTATGTTGTGAGCATGATTGATTTGGTCATGTTTGGTTTTTTCTTCCTGGAGGTTTTAAAGTGCCTTTGTATCAGACCATGAGTGCGCCAGCCATCAAAGATGCTAAATACGTTTTGGGAGAGAAAATGGATGAGGGCATCCCAGACTTTCCCAGTGGTCCACTAGCTATCTACAGGAAGAAAGCATCCTTCAGCTGGAAGGAAATGTTGCAGTTTCTGGAGGGCGATGAAATCATTGCATTCAAGGTAAGATGTTTATTACATAAAGTACATCTGCCCTAACAACCCTATGGATATAGTGTGCTTAGTCCATTTAGTTCATATAAGGAAAACTCTTAAAGGAGACATATTATGCCCCTTTTTACAATATATAATATAAGTCTCTGGTGTCCCCAGAATGTGTCTGTGAAGTTTCAGTTCAAAATTCTCCACAGATAATTTATTATATCATTTTGAGTGGAAGCAGAAACACGCTGTTTTTCGGGCCTGTCTCTTTAAATGCAAATGAGCTGCTGCTCCCCGCCCCCTTTTCCAGAATAGAGCTGCGCCATTACAGCTCGGACCTGCTAAAAACATCTGTTTTGGTTCTGATTATCATGTTTATCGCGCTGAAATCATGCGGTTTAAACCATACGAGTTTAAATATCTGATACACGGTTTTCTGAGCGCACACATCCGAAGCACACGCACAGAAAGCGGCTGTCACAGCATGTGAGTACTAAACTAAGTTCACATTAGCACGTTTAACAAGTTTACGTTAAAAACACACATGAGTTACAAAAAGTCAGTTATGTCTGTGAAGGTAAACAGCTGGGAAATAAATCGCTTGTTTATTTTAGATCTGTGTGGCAGCAGCAATATACAGTAAATAAATAAATAAATCACTGCTGTGTTGTCTCCTCTGAGGCTGGGACTCTAAACAGTGTTCTGTGCTCGTCTGTGCAGCCAAAGACAGAACAGTTAGCATGTTTTGCTCAAACTTTCACCATGGCATTAGAGCTGGCGCTGTGGGTGTATTACATTTACAGATTAAGGGGCGGTAATATTATAATGAGATCCCTTTGCCACATCACCAAGGGTGCGAAATCAGATGTGCTCATTTTCTCAGACACTTAGAGAAAAAGGCTTACCAAAACAAAGTTACTGGGTTAATCTTTTTCACGTTTCCTTGATTGGTAGATGCACCGTGGACCTGATTATAGCACTTAAAACCTGGAAAAGTCAGATTTTCATGATATGTCACCTTTAAGACTGAGCTGAATTTCAGATGAATGATTCCTTCATTTGACCAGTCTGAGTGAAGGGATGGGTGCTTTTAAAATGCTGCTTCATGAAGCTTCGAAACATTTACAAATCTTTTGTTTCTAATCAGCAGTTCAGAGCTTGTTTCAAACTTGCCAGGTCATGTGATCTAAGCAAGCAAGGCTTTGTTATGCTATTCTATTTCAAACTTTAGATTCAAAGCATTTATAAATTCTGATACAAATACTGTTGATCTGGTGAACTCATGAATAAATGTCTATAAATGTCTGAAAATAACGGTTTTATAGTTTAGTTTAATTTTAATTATTTTAATGAACTTTTAATACTTATGCATGCATAATAAAATGACAATGATAAATAATTAGCCTATACATGCTTGGGCATTAGCTTGCATTGAATTTATATAATTTGTTTCGCAATGCATTTGATTCAGATTTTCAAAAAGTTCAGTTTCTCCAATCACTAGTCCACAGTCATTGATATATAGATAACTTCTCAGCTGTCTTGTGTTTCTCTCTCTGAGCAGCAGCACGTGTTCAGAACACTGGAGAGGGACCCGCTCTTTGCACGGCAGCCTGGTGAGAACATCCCAGTGGAGCAGAAGCGAGAGCTCACCTTCCGCCGCTGTAAACAGTTATTTAAGTATGACTTTGTAACACGTGATGACGTCATGCAGAACCCCTGGAAGATGACAATTCTCAGTGACTGCCTGGGAATGTATGACTGGTCTTTGGGAGCCAAATACTTCCTTAACAAAGGGGTGAGCCCATTTCATATGCCCTCTAGAGACCCCTAAATGTGGGAGTGTAATACACTAACCTTCCAAGAATAGCTTGTAATCCTTACAAATTATGAATTAAGAATGAACCCATTCTGGAATGGATAAAGCTCACACAGAAGTAATTGAAGTAATATTTTGCCTTTTTGTTGATAATTCACAAAATTACCATGCAGTAGTGTTTATAATTTTTTGTGATGATTTTTTATTTAAAAACCTTTTATATTTTTGTTAGATGTTTGGAGCCACAGTGGCAAACACAGGATCTCAGAGACACTTGATGTTTGTGCAGGACATTGAGCAAATGATGGTAAATGATCTCTGTTTTATGGCATGCATCAAATATAAAACCATATCCGATATAAAAATTTAACTAAAAGCTGGTCAAGTTCAGTGTACTGAGTAAACATGCACTAAATGCATTCATTGCAAATATGGTTGCTTAGCATTTTTTTTTAGATGGCCACTAGTTTACGCTACTACCCACTATTCATTATTACATTATTTAACATGAAGTAACAATGAAAAATTCTTCTAAAGCAATAATTAATCATATGTTAATTTCACCATGTAATAATGCATTTTCAAAATCAAAACTTGTATCTGTTAAGATTATTTAATGAACGAGCTAACATGAACTATCAATGAAGAGATGTATTTTTATTAACTAACATTAACAAAGATTCATAAATACTGTAGCAAATGTATTGCTCATTAGCGTTGCATTGACTAATGTTAAATAAAGAAGTTTATTGAAAAATTGTTACCGCATAAAATGCGGTTAATTATTTGAAATTAAAGATTGTCGTAAGATTATTATTTGCTTTTGTAGATTATCATGTTTTGCTGCTCAAAGTATAATGGTATGATACATTCCCTAGTGAAAAATCAATACTAAAATGTATTTGAAATACATTTATTTCATGTTAAGTATACTACAAATACATTTACATATTTACAGCGGGTAAAATAAGTATTGAACGCGTCACCATTTTTCTCAGTAAATGTATTTCTAAAGATGCTGTTGACATGAAATGTTCACCAGATGTTGATAACATCCCAAGTAATCCATACATACAAAGAAAACAAAACAAATAAGTTCAGAAATTAAGGTATGTGTAATAAAATGGAATGACCCAGGGAAAAAGTATTGAACTACTGAAATGTATTTAATACTTCGTACAAAATCCTTTGTTGGTAATGACAGCTTCAAGACGCCTCCTGTAGGAGAAACTAGTCACATGTATTGCTCAGGTGTGATTTTGGCCCATTCTTCCACAGAGTCTTCAAATCTTGAAGGTTCCGTGGGCTTCTTTTATGAATTCTGATGTTTAGTTCTTATTTTCTATTGGATTCAAGTCAGGTGATTGGCTGGGCTATTCTAGCAGCTTTATTTTCTTTCTCTGAAACCAATCGCGAGTTTCCTTGGCTGTGTTTGGGATTGTTGTCTTGCTGAATTGTCCACCCTTGTTTCATCTTCATCATCCTGGTACTGTAGGTGTTGGGACTGAACCAGCTAATATGAGTTTCCACTGACTAGGGGCAGGATTGCTTTCTAATTTTTGATAGATTTCAGCTGGTGTCTTAGCTTTCCCTTATCCCTTTCTTCATGTGTTCAATACTTTTTCTCTGTGTCATTAAATTTTATTATGCATAACCTAATTTCTGAATGTTTTCTTTGTATGTATGGATTACTGTGGTTGTTACCGACATCTGGTGAAAATTTCATGTCAACAGCACCTTTATCAATATATTTTCTGAGAAAAATGATGACGCGTTCAATACTTATTTTACCCACTGTATGTAAATAATAAAATACCTTGCAATTGTTTTTTAGTATACCTAACTGATATACTTAAAGTCTGCTAAATTGGAACAACAAATTTTGTACTTAATGCACTTTAGTAGTGCTGAAGTCCAACTATAGATATACTGAAGTATATTTGATTGTGCTAAAGTGGAACTACTGCAAGTATACTTTAGGTAAAGACAGATATTATTCAAAGATCGTACAATCCTCCTTAATAGTGATATTATCATTGTGCACAAGTCTCGAGTGATACATCAGTAAATATGGTAATAGATTTTAACTATACTTAGTATGAAATAAATGTATTTTAAATATATAACTTTTTTACTAGGGTTAAATCAAGCCATAAACGGGAAGTTCCAGGGTGCTGCAAATTTGCGTGTGTGTGTTTGCGTGTGTGTGTGTGTGTGTATATACAAACCAGCAAGTTGCTTTTGACATTAGTCATGGCAACCACATGAGCCACTGGCAGCTTATTAATATTGTGTCTGTCTGTTTAGACATTTGGATGCTTTGCACTGACAGAGCTGAGCCATGGCAGCAACACGAGAGCTATGAGGACAACAGCCAGATATGACCCCAGCACTCAGGTACTCTAGTATACTCTACATGTCCTCTACTAACGCAAGTCTGAACACATTGCAATCATATCACGAGATTATACAAACATGGCCTTTCAAATCATAAAGAGACATGAACTGTTGATTCATTAATCTAGGTTAATAAATAAACATAAAAATAAAGTTAAAACAAAATAAGTTAACATTCACAGAGTAATAAATACTATTGTTCATTGTTGATTCATGATAGCTGAAGTATTAGCAACCATACACTCTAAAAAATGCTGGGTTAAATACAACCCAGTGTTGGGTTACTACCCAGAAGGTTGGGTTAAACATTTAACCCAACCGCTGGGTCAAAACAGCCCAATTGCTGGGTTTGTCCCTATTTAACCCAGCACTGGGTTGTATTTAACCCAGCATTTTTTAGAGTGTACTAAATATTTCATATATGTTATCTGAATAATTCAAATCACAGTCTGTCAATGACTCGCTTATAGGTAAATCCTCCTTGTACCACACATAGCCATCTGTCATTATAAAAGCTTTCTTATTATGGTTTTTACTATTCCTTCCTTCTGTTTAATTATTTTAGATGGTCCTAGCTAATTTATGTTGTTTTGAAATCCGCAGGAGTTTGTGATTAACTCTCCAGACTTTGAAGCAGCCAAGTTCTGGGTGGGGAACTTGGGAAAGACGGCCACTCATTCAGTCGTATTTGCACAGCTCTACACCCCTGATGGGCAATGCCACGGCCTTCACTCTTTTATAGTCCAAGTATGTGTGAAAATACGTTTTTCAGTTCATTTGCTTGTCTTGTTAGAGCAGCTGTGAATAATTCAGTTTTAATGTAATTAAATTTCTAGGTCAGAGATCCAAAGACCTTGCTGGCAATGCCAGGAGTGATGGTCGGGGATATGGGAAAGAAACTGGGTCAGAACGGACTGGATAACGGGTGAGTTTACTGCTAGACTGTGGACTGCCGAGCTGTTGTGATTACAGTATTTGGTCATTAGATGGCGATAAAAGAAAACCATAAGAATATATCCATCTGATATCTGTCTCACTTCATCTCCGTAATATATCTTTCTGTTCATATAAATGAAAATGCTAGTCTTCATACTTTTCATTGTAATCACTTAACAAAAACATTTTTTGTAATGTCTAAAATAAATTCATGATTTTTTTTTTGTCAGTTTTGTCGTATTCCACAGTGTGAGGATACCTCGGGAAAACTTGCTAAACAAAACAGGAGATGTTACGCCTGACGGACGCTACGTTTCACCTTTTAAAGTAAGCAATATTATTTCACTGCCTAATAAACATTACATATACTGCCTGTTTTTATTGCATTTACACTGTGAAAATAATCTGTTTACAAAAAAGGTTATATACATACACATTAGTAATAGCAATAGAACAGCATTTATTAATCTTTGTTAATGTTCATTTTCTATATTTGTGACCCTGGACCACAAAACCAGTCATAAGTAGCATGGGTATATTTGTAGCAATAGCCAAAAATACATGGTATGGGTCAAAATTACCGATTTTTCTTTTATGCCAAAAATAATTAGGATATTAAGTAAAGATCATGTTCCATGAAGATATTTAGTAAATTTCCTACTGTAAATATATCAAACCTTAATTTTTGATTAGTAACATGCATTGCTAAGAACTTCATTTGGACAACTTTAAAGGTGATTTTCTCAATATTTTGATTTTTTTGCACACTCAGATTCCAGATTTTCAAATAGTTGTATCTCGGCCAAATATTTTCCTATCCTAACAATCATCAATGGAAAGCTTATTTATTCAGCTTTCAGATGATGTATAAATCTAAATTTAAAAAAATTTACCATTATGACTGGTTTTGTGGTCCAGGGTCACATTTATTAATACATTTTCAACATTAATGCACTAAAATGAATTAACAATGAACAGTAGTATATTTATAAATTTACATGAACCTAAATTAATTTAAAAAAGGATTGTTCGTTGTTAGTTCATGATACCTAATGCATTAGTTATGTTAATATTTAGAACCTAATTGTAACACCTTTAAATTTTAAAAAAATATATAGGATATGTGCAAAGCAACAGTATTTTCTTTGTTATTATGAACATGGTTTGTCTAAAAGCATATTAAAAACACCACATAGACAAATAAACAACGTAAAAAACTTGATTTTCACTACAGGGGGACTTTAAAAATAGAGCTATTTTGGTGTGTATCTGTGTGGACATCTTGCAACGCTTTACTCCCTCTGCAGTAAGAGAAAGCAGTGGTGCAGCAGCTGTGCTGTGCTATGCAACATGTACGAGAAGGAATCCCTATGCTTTCATTTCAAACAAACAGGGAGTTTTCAATCACAGGGAAAGCCAGGACATCAGCCAATATTACTGACAGAAAGACATAAAGGGGTTTTTCTGAAAACAAACAGAAGCGAGAAGTTGAAGATGAATCAATGAGATATAATTTGCCCTCCTTTTTCCTCACATTCTTTGTCTCTTTTCTTGTGGTTTGGTCTAGCCATCTCTGCCATGTGTTTTCAATTACTTTATCATGCTTCTTTCCATCCTGTCTTTTTCTAACCATAAACCTTTATAGGACCCCAATAAGCGGTTTGGGGCATCTTTAGGGGCTCTGTCAGGAGGCAGGGTGGGCATTACAAGGATGGCACTGGTCAATCTGAAGCTTGCGGTGACTGTGGCTGTGCGATTCTCCGCCACACGCAGACAGTTCGGACCCAAAGAGGACGAGGAGATTCCAGTGCTGGAATATCAGCTACAGGTACAGAATACTGACACTCTCCAGTGGAAACATTTCATGACCGAAGAAAACTTTCGCTACATCAGGAAGACTCTAGATAAATCTTCCTTTTCTTCCTTAATTTACTTAAAAAAATGAAAAACTTCAAAAAAGAAAAATTGGAACTTTTAATTTAAATAAAAAATAATTGAAAATGTAATTGAAAAATAATTACATTTAAAATAATAGAATAATTAAAAATCTGTACTTTTTGTTTTGTTCAGTACTTTCTTGTGTAAATACACTGCAAGTGCATATACTGTACATAAGGTGCAACCAAAATAATAATTAAAAAAATGTATATGCTACATGGCCAAAAGTGTAACATTTAACATTGCATGGAACATTTTAATAGGCCTTTACATCCACCAGTACATTTTTTGGAGAGTATTTTCTTCCAGTTCTCAGTGTTCGTTTTCAGGATATCACTGAAGGTTACTTATACTCTATACTAATTTTGTAGATCAAACATAAGTGTATGTGCACATTTTTTGAGCTGCTCGGTTTTTGACCCTCCTTGTTCATACGCACTATCCTCTGTTGCAGCAATGGCGTCTTATTCCGTTCCTGGCAGCGGTGTACGCACTGGAGCACTTCACCAGACCCCTCTGCATGAACTTTGTGGAATTTCAAATTGGACTGTTAATGAAGGACAAAAGCGACAGACAGGTAAACATCATACTAAAGATAGGGTTTAGATATGCTGAATATACAAGCATCCATAAAATCTGAGATAATTATCCGAGATGAAACATTTTTTCACAAAAGCGTCTTGATCACTAAATTCTGAAAGTCTCAGGATCTTCTAGTCTTTGTTGATTACATATAGATTGTGTGTGTCACTTCTCAGGCTGAACTGGGCAGAGAGATCCATGCCATGTCGTGCGCTAGTAAACCTCTGGGGTCATGGACAGCCCAGCGAGGCATTCAGGAATGCCGAGAGGCTTGTGGAGGACATGGTTACCTCGCCAGTGAGGAATTTTTAAAATACTCATAAACTAAATGTTTAATAGACGCAATCAACACCAAGTCTAATATCAAAAGAACTTCTAGTCAGCTTCTGTTTATCTGTTAATCTTTTCGTGTTAAGTGAACCGGCTGGGAGATCTGCGTGATGACAACGACCCAAACTGCACATATGAGGGTGATAACAACGTCCTTCTGCAGCAGACCAGCAACTATCTGCTCAGCTGGCTTCAACACAAACAGCAAGGTCTCTACACACTAGAGTCAATTTGACCCACACTCAATTTTCATTCTGCTTGAATTACTGAAATAAATTAACTTTTCCACGACATTCTAATTTATTGAGATGCACCTGTAGAGGTTAAACTGTTTTTTTTGTCTACATATTTTTCATTTAGGGTCATGAATGTGCATGGAAAGTTTCGACACACAGATGTGTTTTAGAAAGGCTGTACACATTTTGTTATGGCTTTTGTGACCCCCATTGGTTTCCATGCAATTTCAACAATTTTAAAAACAGCAAAGAAAATAAAAAACAGAAAACCTTTATTGTAGCTCACTCAGACACTAAAATATAAAATACATTAGATCTTTTGAAAATTAAGACTCATTTTTCCCAAAACTGAGGACTCGTCGTCTTAAAGATTCAAGGAAAATTCTCTGTTTCTTTTTTTATGTAGTCAAGTTTGACAGTCACAGTCAATCTGCCAAAGGTTGTTTTTTGGTTGTTAGTTTGGATCTCAGTTACTAGACTGTTGCAGCACTTAAAAGAAGTGTGAGAAACTAATTTTACCCTCACAAGGTTTTGAGAACCAGACATAACAAAAAGACAGGAAGGGAAGTACAAATAACAATAAATACTACTCACACTAAGTACAAATAATGTTTGATACTATTTGTACAGACTTGTAGTTATTTGCACCTCAGTGTGCAAATAGTCACTGCAAAAGTCATGACAAAAAAAAACATACTTTTTTGTTTTGTGTCTGTGCAGCTAATTTTGAACATAAAAATATGTGGGTCTAATAAAAATAGATGGGAATTATTACATTTCTCTTCATTTATATTTATACTCTCACATTATATTTATAGGATCTGACAAGCTACAATAGAGGTTTTCTGCTTTTACATGAATCTTTAGTGTTTTTCACATTGTCAATTTTTGGCAAAATTCAATGTGGGTTGATTTGATACACAAACACAACAGTACCATGTCTTTGAACACAAGAGGAGGGTTTTAACATGTATTCTCCATTTTAGTTTTGTCAAGAATTATTAAATAGGAAGAAGTAATGATGACAGTGGTTTGTTAACCATGACATCCAGAGCATTCTTTGCATATTGGTTTTAGTGGTATGCAGAATATGAAGAATGCTTTATGTGTCTGATATGATGTTTTTCTCCCTCAATCAAGGTAAAGGAAGGATTGAATCCCCTCTTGAGACTGTGAACTTTTTAGAGGACATGAAGAGCATTCTGCAGAGCAAGTTCACAGTTGGCTCAGTGGAAGAGTGCATGAACTCAGGCGGTATGCAACATTAACATTACATTCTCCATAACAGGGACACATATATGCACATTCTTCACAACCGCACACACCAGCCACATTACTCATCTAGCATTCACTTCACCTCAGTTACCTCTATTCTCCTGGTGCTCTTCTTTTTCTTCTTTTAGACTCCAGACTCCATTCAAACTTTGTTTTGTGGATAATTTCAGCCTTGGGGTGAAATATTATATGATTTTTAAGTATGACTGTTGATTAATTAAAAAAATATGGGTAACAATTTACTTAAAACCTTTATGTATAATACATTATAAGGGTTATTAAAGGGTATAATATTATAATTATTCATAATGTGTGTTGTAATACATTATATCTTGAGATTGTACAATGCATTATAAGGTGCATTACAAGGCATAATAATTAATGCATTAAAACTTCTTTTATAATGCATTATACATAAAGGCTTTAAGTAAAGTGTTACCAAAATATGTTTAAATATATTTTCACATTCTCCAGATTAATGTGGAATCACATAAAGATATATTAAATATTTGAGATTTTTAATATTTGTTTCATGGCATATTTTAATGGCTGTATCACTGATACCAATACTGATATTATATTTAGTCTTCGGTTTCTGGGGGGGAAAAAGGTATTTAGGTATTTAACATAACAACCTAAACTGCAATTTATCAGGTGTTTTTGTTTAGCATTTATTAACAGTTACAAAAATGAAAAATATTGTAACAACTTTTGATGTACAGTAAGTGAACTTACATTAATGCTAGCCAAAGGCAGTAACAAAGCTACTTCAGAAACTAAAAAAAAATGCTGCATTAATTGCGTTAATTATTTTTAACATGTTAAACAGCAGTTATTAATAAATTGAAGAAATTAACACATACATTTTTTTCCCAGATCTATTTTAAAGAAATTTAGATTAGAGTTCAAAGCGAGATTAGCATTAAAATGAGATTGTTATGACACCATTCAAGTATTTGCATCAGTTAATATTTCTGACAATTAATTGCATAGCAAATTAGTATTGGTCTTTTCTCTTATCCATTTAACCATATAAAAACTGTAAGTATAGTGTTGCATTTATGTGTTGATTCTATCACTTTTTTAAGCTGTAATACAGAATTTAATTTGCACAAACCCAAACTTCAATCATTTTCTTTTGTAGCACTGGTATTTTCCCTCAAAAAAAGTTCTTCAGTTCTAGTTCATTCTAGTCTTCATTCTAGTTCAGTTCTGTTATTTAGCTATAGTGAAATTTTAGTTTTGTTTAATAGAGTCATTATTCATTTACGCTCAGAGGAAACCAAATAAACAAAATGAGCCTTGTGTCATTTTCATATCCCACTTTCATGGTTTTGGTTTTGTGTAATCCACGATGTTTGTGTGTACAGTGTTATTTTTCCTGAGCACATTATCTAACACATAAACTGTCGCACCTCCACCGCACACAGAGAGAATGTGAGAATCTGCGTCACGCTGTGTTTTTGTGTAGTTTACTGTTAAAAGTGCTCCTTGATGCTGCAGACTGCTCCAGTGGGAGAGTTTTACATCCTGAACCGAGCTGCACATCTGCTAAACATCTGCTCACTTTATTGACATCATCCTCAGCTGGTGACTCAACTCATTGTTGCCTGGTTACAGGGGTCAGAGGATCCTCGTTTTAATTGGCCGAGGATAGGGAGTGGACTACTTGGCTTTTAACTGACTTTTGTCACCTATCGCATCATGTGACAAGTGCCCAGGGAGTTTTCAAACGCTAGACCGGTTTTAATATTGTTTTTCATCCCAGCTGTTTTGCATCAAAACTTTGAATGCTCTCATTCTTTACCTATAATAGTCCATGACTTGAATCAATCCTTTTCAAGCCAACTAAATCATGACACACTAAAGGAATAGTTCAACCAAACATTCTGTCATCATTTGCTCACCCTCATGTCCTTCCGAACCTGTAAGACTTTTAATTGTAGCCTTGAGTTGTAGCCTTTATAGTGTATATATATATATATATATATATACAGTGTTGGGGGTAACGCATTACAAGTAACGTGAGTTACGTAATCAGATTACTTTTTTCAAGTAACTA
>NW_015623515.1:348585-391170 GCF_001515625.1 Sinocyclocheilus rhinocerous | reverse complement strand
TATATATATATATATATATATATATATATAAAACGGTGTTGGGGGTAACGCATTACAAGTAACGCGAGTTACGTAATCAGATTACTTCTTTCAAGTAACTAGTAAAGTAACTCATTACTTTTAGAGAATATCGAGAATATCTGAGTTACTTTTTCAAATAAGTAACGCAAGTTAGTTTTTTTCCAAATTATTCTCTCCTGTCACTGTAGTTCTGAAATAAATATGAATATGCATTAATTCATCTCACTCACACACAGATTCAGTATTCCTCAAAATGAATACAAATAATGCAACTCAGAATATGACGCAAACCTGCAATAATTAAATGTTAAACAACACAAATATCCTTTATGTATTTAATCCCATTCTATTAACCAATGTCTTTGCTCCTGACCTTCGATGATCCAGTTCAACCATACTAATAAGCAAAAATTATTTTTTTATTGCTGAAGTGTGTTGAAATTTCTTCTTCTGCATTCTGCTGTACGGACGTAAATTTACTTTCCCTTCAGACTGAGGCTTATTCATTTCACTTTTGGTGCGAAAAGGCTTTTAAATTTGCCAAAAACAGAACTTTTTTATTTTAAAAACAAACAAGCAAGCCCTGTCCAGATTTAAAAAGTAACGCAAAAGTAACGTAACGCATTACTTTCCATAAAAAGTAACTAAGTACCGTAATTAGTTACTTTGGAGTAACGCAATATTGTAACGCATTACTTTTAAAAGTAACTTTCCCCAGCACTGTATATATATATATATATATTTATTTTTCCTACCCGGACCTGTTATAAAGCTGCAGTGTTATTCGATTTTTTACATTTTTGAGCCAAATCTCAAAATTGTCCTGTGGTGTGACTGTCTCAAGCATGGTTCAATAAATGACAACTTTTATAAATGAAAAATAAAATAATCGCGATTAATCGCATCCAAAATAAAAGTTTTTGTTTACATAATATATGTGTGTATACTGTGTATATTTATTATGTATATATAAATACACACACATGCAGTATACATTTTGAAAATATTTCCATGTATTTCTATGTATATATTTGTGTGTGTATTTATATATACATAATAAATATACACAGTATACACACATATATTATGTAAACAAAAACTTTTATTTTGGATGCAATTAATTGTGATTAATCGTTTGACAGCACTAATATATATATTTAAATTATATTATAAATAAAACTTTTTCTTTTTTTTTTCTTTTTTAAAGGGGCAAAATTGCCAGACTATTTGGATGTATTATTTTGACTAAACCCATGTCCTCACCTTTTAAATATCTTTGCCCAAAATGTCTCAGTAACAGTCTAGAGACTATTTGATTCTAGCTCCAAATAGAAAAAAATATATATTCAAGAACTAACCAATGTCATTTTATACATCAGTACCAACATAAACATTTGCCTTCAAATACTTATCATACTCACTCATTTCTTCAGAACTTATTTGCTTGATTGAGTGTAATGAAGATATCTGAATAGAGTTTCAGTCTGTGTGGTCTTGTTTCACAACCTTTGTTTCATAATAAACTCATTTTCTTATTTAGAGAGGGTTGAGGGTTGCTTTCTGATTTATTAGTTCCTTTATAAGATGGGAAAGCAGTTTTGTTGTTTATAAATCTTAAGGATGTTATGGATGTCTTGGTTTGTACTGATTAGGTTCAATTTCACAGCTTTATAGTCTTGGTCAGAAGGTTTGGATTTTGCAAAGTTCATCTGTTCATGCTGTTATAGCATGAATGCACTTAAGTTCATCTCCCTATGGACTTGGAGTTCGGGTTACTTCTGCGTCATGAGTTGAAGAAATACATCCAAACCTCAACCATCCAAAACACGAGACCTCTTGTTCTTTAGTCACAGTCCCCACCCAGATACCTAATCCATGATTACATCTTTGTGTTCACCAAACCTCTGCAAAACAGACCTATTCCAACAATAAATCCAATATCTGTTCAATATTTGTTTAATCTTAAGTGGCCTTTTTTTGTGGTCCTTTCCACATAATTGTGAAAATTGTTTGCCAGCTGCAGTCCATTACACTTTATTCAGTTTGTTTTAACAGTCATGTTTAAACAAAATATCCACTTATTTTGAAGCTGTTATATTATTCTTTTCAGACTCTTTATTCAGTTTCATGCATCATCTGTCCATCTTTTTAATGTCATTATATCATTTTATGTTGTGTCCTCAGTGCCTCTGGCAGCATATAAGTGGCTGGTGTGTTTCTTGCTGGGTGAGAGCCAGAGGAAGCTGTTTCATGAGAAATCCTCTGGACTGGGAGACTTTGAGGCACGAAACAACAGCCAAGTATGTTTTAATCCTGACTTTCATAGCATGAGACCTTAAAATGCCATGTATCTTTGTTTACTGGCAGCTCAGAGGGAGGTGAGGTATGCTATAGGTTTGTAAAACACATTACCCTGCTACCTTATACTGTACCTCACACTGAGCGTGTTTACATGCATCATCTTATACTGATTATGGTTAACAGCCTCATGGAAACATATCTTTTTACGTGCCATAAATGGTTTAAGCAAAACACACACACACACACATTTTTACAGGTGTTTTACCCGTATTTCAAAGTACGCATTGCATTGTGTAGTGTTTTAAGGTTGTAGGTAATGTCCGTAAACGGACTGGTAATTTTCTGCCAGGACATCGTGTGTGTGTGTGTGTGTGTGTGTATATGTGTGTTATGGATTTTTTGTATATATACTGTACTACTGTTCAAAAGATTGGGGTATGATTTTTTTATGTCTTTAAAAGAAGTCTCTTATCCTCACCTGTGTTTATTTGATCAACATACTGTGAAAACAGTCATATTGTGAAATATTATGACAATTTAAAATAACTGTTTTCTATTTGAATACTTTTTAAAATGTAGTTTATATTATGTAATGACAAAGCAGAATCATTTATGCCCCTCTTTAGTGCCACATGATCATTGTAATGCTGATTTTGTGCTCAAAAACATTTCTTATTATTGTCAATGTTGAAAATGGTTGCTTAATATTTTTCTGGAAACCATGATATATTTTGTCAGGATTCTTTAATGAATAGCAAGTTCAATAGAACAGTGTTGTTGTTGTTGATGTAAGTTTTTGTAAAAAAAAAAAAAGAGAGAGACTTCTTTTTTTATTTTACAAATTTTACAAATTTTTCTCTCTCTCTCACCATTACCAAATATCACTCTGTGTATAAACACCTGGCCTTCTGGCTGTTCATTCAATGTACACATTTCTGTTAATTTTTTTGACATCAAAACCACAGTGTTTTTCCACTGTACGTATATGGGCCAGTCATCTCATGTCAAAAGAATGAATTCACATTCACATGAGTTTACATGAATTCACACTAGACAACCATAGACACATGTGCTGTAAATGCTCAGTGCTTTAGTGTTGTCTTAAAGTCCTTAACTAAGGCTTATCTGAACAAAAAAATGACTTTTGATTGAAAGTTATAGTTATGATATATAGATATCCATTTAAGAATCATGTTTCACCATCTAGATGTGTTGTTATTCATGGGCGCATGAAATGTTGTTTTTGTTAATATTTTAGTATCAGGCTGAATTGTGAGGATAGCGCACCCTTGGTTTCTCATTAATACCTTCTGTACAGTGTTGTTCCATTTATGACTTATATCTAATATAAAACAGACCTCAGGTTCTTCAGACATATCTTAAACAATGAATAGACACTTGGCTCAGACATATCCCTTACTTAATATATATTCCATTGAGCTACAAATCTACATCACACTGGGCATTTCAAAGGGCCGCTGTCTGACCTCCACATCTTGAAGGATTTAAGACCTTTTTGCCATATCAGATTCATTTAGACCCGTATATGCGCTCCGTAGGGTCAGAATCACATAAAGGATGTGTGAAAGCTACTCACATCACGTTTCAATTTCAAATGATACGAAAGTATCATGGTTGGACCAAATCTGACCTCAGTAATGAAACACAGCAGTTACACCACATGCACATCCAGTGACCCAGAAAATTATTTGGACACTTGTACATTTTTAACTAATTTTATTTTAAAAAGTGTTCATTCCTTTAAAACAAATTCCATTTGGCTTGGTATTTTGTTTTGTCTAATGCCATGACATAGTTTTTATAAACGTGGCTCAAAAGTTTGGGGTCACTGTGGGTGTGTTATTTGTGTTTTATGAGAGTCTAGTCCAGCCAAAAACAAGCAGTCAGTTAAAGGTCATATGATATAATGAGTAGAGCTTGGACACTGTCCAGTGAACGTCTCCACCTTGAGACGTGAGAGTGAGTTTAACTACAGCACTTTGGTGACATGAACTAGAATAGAGAATGTGATCGAGCAAGTTACGGTATGGGACTGATTAAATTATCTTAAAACCTTCGGTGAGGACAAGAGAGAAATTAATAAAACAGACCTTCTTCACACATAATACTGACCCAGCAACCACCAAACACAGAGAATCACTGTCTAGCAACCAGACACAAACACAAGCACATTGCTAAGCTTTTTTCGTTCAATTTTCCCCCCCTCTATAAACATCCCAATTAGTGTCTCGTCTGTGTGTCATGACTGTCATTGTGCTGGCATGACCTGGCTTGTGATTATGTGGGTCAAACTGTCTTCATTTGCTCCTTGACTCGGTAGATATATATGTTTGAGTTTGTGTCCTTGGATTCACTTTTCCTGTAACTTATCTCTCTCTCTCTCTGTAGGTGTATTATTGTCGCTCATTGGCAATTGCCTATATTGAGCACACAGTGCTGCAGCGTTTCCATGATCTGATTCAGGATGAACAGACTCCAGCTGCTCTCAGATCAGTGCTGGGGCGTCTCTGTGCTCTCTATGGCCTGTGGACCCTCACCAGCCAAAAACAAGCAGTCAGTTAAAGGTCATATGATATAATGAGTAGAGCTTGGACACTGTCCAGTGAACGTCTCCACCTTGAGACGTGAGAGTGAGTTTAACTACAGCACTTTGGTGACATGAACTAGAATAGAGAATGTGATCGAGCAAGTTACGGTATGGGACTGATTAAATTATCTTAAAACCTTCGGTGAGGACAAGAGAGAAATTAATAAAACAGACCTTCTTCACACATAATACTGACCCAGCAACCACCAAACACAGAGAATCACTGTCTAGCAACCAGACACAAACACAAGCACATTGCTAAGCTTTTTTCGTTAAATTTTTCCCCCCTCTATAAACATCCCAATTAGTGTCTCGTCTGTGTGTCATGACTGTCATTGTGCTGTCATGACCTGGCTTGTGATTATGTGGGTCAAACTGTCTTCATTTGCTCCTTGACTCGGTAGATATATATGTTTGAGTTTGTGTCCTTGGATTCACTTTTCCTGTAACTTATCTCTCTCTCTCTCTGTAGGTGTATTATTGTCGCTCATTGGCAATTGCCTATATTGAGCACACAGTGCTGCAGCGTTTCCATGATCTGATTCAGGATGAACAGACTCCAGCTGCTCTCAGATCAGTGCTGGGGCGTCTCTGTGCTCTCTATGGCCTGTGGACCCTCACCAACCACATGGCCATCCTGTATCAAGGTAAACCACTGTTCTCTGCAATGGTTTCTTTGTTTTTCCTTTCATGTCTGTTGGTGCTGGCTGTGTGACACAAATGACGTGTTAAGGCTTGAATAGACTACACCACTTTAAAAACTAGATTTTTTTGCCCTTATTTACAGTCTGGACAATTTGACACAATTCAGAGCCAGTCTGCAGATTTGAGTTGACATATTTCATAGAAAATCGCGTAGTGTATGATGGGCACAGACTCCAATTTTTTAGCTTCAGACTGTGATTAAATCCAGTTGGAGGATATCAAACATTGATATTTAGAACACATATTGTTTTCACTTTTGTCACACGTCCCCTAGCAACAAGGCACGTGTTTCTGTGCAAGATTGTGTTCAAAATGTCTTGAAAGTCTGATAGTGTGTTTAGTGTATGATGTCCACTTTTTCCTCTGTAACTATTTGCAAAGTTTGTAGTGCATGTTAAACATCACGTAGTGTATTCTAGCCTTATGGCCACGTTCACACAGCAGCAGAATACGGTTGTCAGTCTAATATTTGAGTCCTTAATACGGTTACGTTCACACACAGTACAGTTATTTATGGGCGTGACAACCGCGTTCTGTAACCATATTCACACCCTTAAATATTCAGGACTCACAACCGGAACACGCGCGCTGTGTGAACGGAACAGGACTGGACTACTAATTGTCTGTCACGTCATACAGCACGAGAGAGCCGCTCTGCCACACAAACACGCGTCTACCGTGTGTTACATGTTTTCGGTAACTTACAGTGACGGAGAAATGAGCTGCGTGTCATCTGAATGTTTTAGATCCGTCAGTTTTCCACCGGAGCCGCTCCCGTCAGTTTTGTGTTCTGCGCGCAATTCAAATGCTCCGCTCTCCACCCAAATTTAAAGGGGTCATATGATGCAATTACAAGTTTTCCTTTCTCTTTGGAGTGTTACAAGCTGTTCGTGCATAGATAAGATCCGTAAAGTTGCAAAGACTAAAGTCTCAAACCAAAGAGATATTCTTTATAAAAGTTAAGACTCGTCCACGCCCTCCTAAAACGGCTCGTTCACATGTCTACGTCACGATGTGGGAAGATTTGCATAACACCGCCCAAATGTTCACACAAAGAAAGAAGGCATAACTTTGATTCTCGCTGTAGTATTGCTGCCGCCGTCGCCATGTCGTGGAGACTCTGTGTTTTGTTGTAAAAGCGAAAATACTTTGTTTGGCCTTCCAAAAGTGGACACAACTAGAAATCATTCACCTGTAAAGAAAATGCGGTTGTCAATCCCAAAAACTGACAGTGTGAACGTAGCCTTTATCAATTATCAAGGTAGTGTATGGCTACGTTCACACTGTCAGTTTTTGGGATTGACAACCGCATTTTCTTTACAGGTGTGAGTCTCGAAATGTCCCGTTCACACAGCAGCTTACAGTTGTGTTTAGAATACTGTAACGCAGTACCGCAGAACACAGAACTGACGGGAGCGGCTCCGGGGATCTAAAACTTTCAGATGACACACGGCTTATTTCTCAGTCACTGTAAATTACTGAAAACACACATGAAAACACGTAACGTTAACACATGGTAGACGCGCGTTTGTGCGGCAGAGCGGCTCTCTCTCGTGCTGTATGACGTGACAGACCATTAGTAGTCCAGTCGTGTTCCGTTCCCACAGCGCGTGTGTTCCGCGTGTGTTCAGGTTGTGAGTCCTGAATATTTACGGGTGTGAGTTCGGTTACAGAATGCGGTTGTCACGCCCATAAATACTGTGTGTGAAGGTAACCGTATTAAGGACTCAAAAACAGGACTGACAACCGTATTCTGCTGCTGTGTGAACATGGCCAATAATAATAAGAAATGTTTGTTTAGCAGCCAGTCTGCATATTATAATGATTTCAGAAGGATCATGTGACATTGAAAGTCACAATGACTAGGAAAGGAATAATGGCTGCTAAAATTTTTTTTACAGGAATAAATTACATTTTAAAATATATTCAAATAGAAACCAGTTATTTTAAAATGAAATATTTCACAATATTACTGTTTTAACTATTTTTAACAAATAAATATAGCCTTGATTAGCATAAAATGTTCTTTCAAAACATTAAAAAAGGTTGTTTAAGATTAGTTAATGCAATGAAAAATACATTTGATACAATACTTATTCTTGATTATATTAGGTAATAAAAACACAACTGTTAGCTCATGTTAGTTCAACTCCATTAAATAATGCTAGCAGACACAACTTTTGATTTAACACTAACATTATCTAAGAATGCTTTAGAAGTATTTTTTTATTGTTAGTTGACATTAACTAATGTTGGTAACTAATGTTAACAAATGGAACCTTATTATAAATTGTTACTAAAAATCACTTACACTTTATTTTGATAATCCACTTTAGACATTCTACTAACTATAAGTAACCTTGCAACTACATGTCAACTAACTTTCATTAGAGTATTAGTATACTATAAAGTTAGGATTAGGGTTAGTAGAATCAGTTGAGGTTCTTGCAGTTAGTAGAAAGCCTGTTGGGCGACCATCAAAATAAAGTGTTAGCAGATATTAAGCAGACAGTCTACTAACACTCTAATGGCAGGTAGTTGACATGGAGTTGCCTAGTTACTTAAAGTCAGCAGAATGCCTAAAGTGGACTGTCGAAATAAAGTGTTACAAAAATATCTTATCGACCTTAAACATTTGAACAGCTTTTTGATTTTTCATTATGGTCTCTTTGTGTTTTTAGGAGGTTATTTTTCTGGTCGACAGCCGGTTGACTTCATCCACACAGCCATTCTCACTCTGTGTGGGCAGGTTAGTGTTGTTTTAGCTGTAGTTCAGTTACAGACACCCTCACTTATAAGTGCATGACGATGCAAACATCAGGAAGGCTTCAACATTGCAGGTGCCCTCTCATTCTCTCTGTCTAGCTGAAGGATGATGCTGTGGCGCTGGTTGATGTGATTGCTCCTCCTGACTTCATCCTGAACTCACCCATTGGCAAAGCAGATGGTGAGGTAAGAGAACGCATACACAGGCACACATGAGGAAGAAGACTCGCCAATCCTCCACTGTGACTGTGGAATCACTTATTGTAGACAAATGTCTCTGAAAGCTGCAGAAGTGATCATCTAATTTACAGTGAATCCAAAAAAGTATTTTCTTACCCGTTGTTTTTTCAGTGACTTTTAATCAACTGGTCGCAAGGTGATTTTTAGTGGATGATCTGTATGAAGTCAGTTCCTTTGAGTTCACACAGGCGTCTTAGCAAAGTAACCTCAAAACATTTTTTTGTGTGTGCATGTGTTTTCATGTGTATTTAATGTTTAAACAGTTCTTTTAAATGTAAACATTTTTAATAATTGTGTTTTAACAAATAAATACAGCTTTGGAGAGCATAAGAGACTTTTAAACATTAAAAACATTTTTTTTTTAAATTATTATTCCAACATTTTGACCAGTGATGTGTGTGTGTATCCACATTTAAAGACATTTTAAAGCCACTGTTATAACTTTAGTCTTGTATATTCATGTAAGTGTACATAATTTTTTATTATATATTTTCAAAAGTACTGTTCACGTATTTAGGGCAGTTTTTATGGAAAACAAAATACATAATTATACCATCAAGTTGTACATGTTGTTTAAAGATGTGGACAAATAAAAAGGTGTTTTCTAAACAGAATTATTTTTCCTGCTAGTCTATTAAATAAGTTGGCCTTTGAGACTGACAGCTAGTGATGATGCAATATTTACTGGAAAATATTACAGCTTAATGTGTCACATAAAGTCAACATCAGCTAATAAAATCAACAATTATTAGAACTTTGGGTGGTGGATTTATTTCCTCGTTTCACAAAACGGCAAGAAAAAAGCAGACAAGTTAATTAAAACAAACTAATTCCCAGCAATTGGAAAATCTGGAGGGTTTTTCCATTGTACTGCCCTTAAGGGTGTTTTAAATCCCTTTAGAAACATGATTCTGACTAGACATTATGGTTGCTGACTCATTCCTCCAGTCATATTCTCTCAGCACTTGTTTGGCAGGCCATACATTTCTGAGTATAAGAAAAAACAGCTTTATTGAAACACTAGACAGAGCAGAGCAGTCACACACACACACACGCCCCACTGACACAGAGACCTTTATACGGATTCCCCTGCTGAGTGAGACACTTCATATTTACAGTTGGGGAGATGTTTACTGGAAATGAACTCTTCACTTTGGCCTTGAGTTCATTTTCTGACTCGTGATCTGAGGTTCTGATAAAAGGGAAGACTTATTTATTAAAGCCGTCCACATGCTTGTTTTTTACTATTACAGGGTTTCTGTAGGTCTTAAAGGTCTGAATTCTCCCTTCCACAAATTAAGGCCTTAAAAAAAGTCTTAAATCAGAGCAGAAATTCATGAAGTCATGACATTAAATGTTGCATGCATGCATTAATGTCTTCCTCAGTATTTGTGTTTTTCAATACAAATATCTAAACATCCTTAACCCAAGATGCATTTGCTTGAGATGCAAATGAAGTCTGGAAAAATTTAACACAATTTTTGTTTTATATATGAACTTAATTTTTATCAATTCCACAGAAAACAAGAATTCTTATGTCATTTTGTTTCTCAAGTAAATGTGTCTTGATTTAAGGATGCTTAGATGTTTGTATTAGAAAACAAGACAAAAAAAACTGTAGAAAAACAGCACTTCAGTGTAATCATAAGTATGATAAAAGTTATTTCCATATTCTAGTAGTTGCGAGCAAAGGCATTCATAATTATTTTTGGTCAAATAAATTGAAAAGTAATGGAGATCAGTTGGAAGTTATGTTTTCAAACTTTGAAGTGTAGCTAATACAACTCATTGTGTGTTCTCTAGACATTTACATTTAAGAGAATATGTTCTGTATTATGTTCCCTTCAGCTTTTTCCTTGAATTTTCTTTACTTGGCTTTTAAAAAAGTATTAGTCAAAGACATTTTCCTTCATCAAACCTGCAGAAATCCTGGTTTTAGTGGAATTGTAGAGGTGTTACTGATAGCAAGGCACATGACCTGAGCTTATATTGGTCCAGCAGTGCAAGTGTTTTTTGTAAATAAGGACTTTGTGATTCAGTATCTGTCTGTTCATGTGTTTCAGCTCTACAAAAACCTGTGGTCTACAGTCATGCAGGGTAAGAGCGTCCTGGAACGGCCATCTTGGTGGGCCGAGTTTTGTTCTGACAAACCTGCGGTTGGATCTCTCCGAGCCAAACTGTAACTCTTCACGCTGGAAAACTGTTAGGGAAACAGGATCATTGCAAACATTCATCTGTTTGTCCTGAAAGCCAATAAGTTTTATAATGATATTATAATACAGTCATATGGTTGTCATTAATAAATTGAGTTTATCAATTGAAAGATAGTAACCGCTTATGGAATATGACAGGGAGGTTAGAAAAGTCCAAGAAGAATCTCAGCCATGTTGATCTTAGTGTAAAATTATAAACCGATTCACTAAAATGTACTAATATCAGAATAAAGGAAGATTTGTGATGTACTGTAAACAATAACAAGAGCTCTTATTACAGCACTTCCTAATTCATTGTGCCATGATAAACTCGTTTGTTTGGTTTGACTGATAGATGTTGCTATGTTGAAAGCTTCTATTGTTTGAATGCACAAACAACTAAATCATAACAAAACCCTTAACAATAACAGTGTTCAGATGCTAACTAATTGTACAAATAATGCACATGTTGATAACTGCTTTCATATAGATCTACTTGGGAGTGCACATGTATGATTGGTTATTTTACATAATGTTAGTTTGATTATGTAATGTTGAATGATTTTGAGCACAAACGCTTGTATGTATGATTAATACATGATATTCAATATGTAAGAATGTAATTATAATCTTGACTTTTTATCAAAATAAATATTTTTAAATACCTTGTACTGAATTATTTTCATTTACGCATGAATGCAGTGCAATTGTATGTTATATGATATATTATCCCATGTTGAAGCATGAGACAGTCTTAGACATCTTGAATATCAGATTATACTGCATTAAACTGTGGAAACTCAGTTAATAACTGAGATGGCTGATTCAGAGATGATTTCCCCCATTTAAAGATGGCTGGGCTGTGCATCAGATCCAGTACACTCAAAACAGCTGTTATTGTCATTTCATGTTTTTGGGACACGTTGGACATGGTGTAAACAGGTGCAGGTGGGAATACTTAACTCTGTCTACGCTGAATGCATGTGACCTGATGCAATGCAGCCAAACTATAAGAGCCCATTTGAAATAAAAAAGTCTTCTACACTACAAAGAGCAATACTTTTAAATGAGGACTTTAAGTGCCATGCAAAGTTTTACTGAGTTTATTTCTGCCTCTGACCATGCTGCTTAATCTTCGACGCGTTTCAAAAAGGCGGGGCATAGAGGAGAAATAATAATGTACAGTATGTGGAAAATAATATTTTTTTTTTTACCTTAAACCGCATAAACACATTTCATTACACCAAATACACCAAATAATGTTCTTTTTAGCAGCATCATATGACCCCTTTAAACTGAACTAGGCAATCTAATGGATTTTTTGAAGTATTGTGCAATTCCTAAATTGTCCAGTTTTTTTTTTAAATAAATAAATACAAAGTTCTGGCATGAAACTCTAGATGGTGCAGTCCGATAGGTTTAACTCAATCTGACATAATGACATCATTATTACATGGCACAGCTGATTGGTTCTCTCCTGTATCGGTAGCCAATGAGCTCGCTGCTTAACATTCAAATATATGACTAGTGCTTGCTGTAGCAGTTTGCAGCATGCTTTAGGGATGGGCGATACCTCTTATTATATTTCCGATATTTTCAAGCCCAGTATCGTCGATATCGATACCGATTCCTATAAACTAAATTGATCTTTTAAATTATTAAAAGAATATAATCAGTAATTATACTCACTTAAGATTAGATTTTAAAGCCACGTTTTTTTTAAACATTTCATAGGCCTTTTTTGTTTAAACTGTCAGAAATAAAATATCAGGAACTGTAATTAGCGATTAGCTGCATAGATGATTATTATTATTACAGAACACACCCAATGTAACACATCTTTGTTTAAGTTATTTTTTATGCCAAATCTTTATTTACCCAGCTTGTAGACAGCAAGTTGTTCTGAGTTGAACCACTTGGGTGTGTTGGCATAGCACTTAGCCACAACAGCCTGCTAATATGCTAAATCTAAACAGAGCCAGTCATCTGTCGACCCAATGGTTCCTATTTATCTTAACTCTTGAAAGACTCAATTCTGATTTCCTCCATGGTCACATGTGGTTTGGCTTAAATGCTGTACTTCAGCACAATATGACATTTATTACTTCAAATGTACTGTACTGTACGTTTGTGGTTTTTATAGTCAGATTTAAGGGCTAATTAAATTAGCATGTTTTAAAACTGTGGCAAGAGAAAGCTGAAAATATGTTACACATCTGAGGAAAAGAATGTGTAAGGAGTTATGACGTGGATTTTTTTATTATTATTTTATTACCTATGTTCTTTGAGGTAAACATACAATGTTATTTTTGTCATATATTTTCAAAAAATATTATTCTTAACCCTTATCCTGGCCTTCGGTCTGAAAAGATCAGTTTACAGTCCATCTGAGGTTTGTGCAGATGAAAAGATGCTGCTTAAACTGTACTCATCAAAATTAATGTGTTTACACTCCCATTTGTCCTGTTGTCAGGAGTAGCTCTAGTGCATGGAATACATTAGATACTGTATCCAGTGTATTGATCATAATGGGTTCTGTTTGCTTTTGATGCGGTGTGACACTCACGTATGGTGTAGACAATAATAACCAACTAGAGAGCAGCAGGGTCAAATGCTACAGCAGTGCCAGACCAGCAGTTTTAACCCCTTAAAGGTGGGGTAAGCGATTTTTCAAAAACGCTTTAGAAAACTGATTCCGGCCGACTAGCAAAACAAACTTGTAGCCAATCAGCAGTAAGGGGCGTGTCGGACATTAGCCGAGCGACAGAAAGATAGAGATGGTGGATAAAAAACAAAAGAGGAAAACGTCTGCGGAACAAAAGAAGGCTTAAGGCAATAAGGCAAGAAGTAGGACCTGTGTAAATATCGGATCAGCTTTCCAGCGCTGGAGAGAACTCAAGGAGCGGAAAGCCTGTGATCGGACGCTGAGGTTGCTTTGTTTCTTCTCGATAGGTGAGTAACACCGTGTCTGCGCCGCAACAGCTAAAGTCTGTCTAGTACACTGGATGCGACAAAGCGACCGTTGAAAATCATTTTAAATTTGTGTCAATACGTCATAAATAGAACGCAGCAGCAGTTTTCTGTCGGGGATTTGTCATGTCGTGCTGCGCCGCATCCAGTGTAAACCATAGATATGTATATATTATCTATATGGTGTAGACAGCATCACTGATTATAATGAGTTCCATAGTATTTTGTCGCGCCGTGACACTCGCGTCCGGTGTAGACACGGTGTAACATTGGTTTTGCTTTGTTTCACAGAACTAATCGTTGCCTGGGTTGCGTACGTATGTGTGGGGCGGAGCTATCAAAATAGGGGCGAGACCCTTTTGGGGTAGGGGCGTGTTTGTTTTGGTGATTTCAAATATCAACACTGGCTACCAGAAATCACTTACCCAACCTTTAACTGTCATCCCCATTTTTGAAAATTCACGAGAAAGTGCACTATCCAAACTTAAATGATTATAATTCATGAACGCTTTTGCATACAGACCTAAGGTTGGTCTCTTTTTAAAGAAGGCAATTAGCAGATTATTACAGAAGTGAAATTATTTAATCAAATGAAAGTATTAAAAAGTTATAGAAGTTTAAATTTACTGTAAAGAAAATGTATTGTACTATTTTTATTTTATTTTATTATATAAAATAAATTTAAAAAAATAGTTAAAAATACAAAATTGCTATAAAATTAAAGCCATATGTTTACATAAGTTTTGTTCCAAATTTGAAGTTGATATAAAAAAAATTGAGGTTCATGTGCAATTTTGTTTAGGCGTTATACCAAAAAGAGCCACCGGGTGCCACCATGACATAGATATGTGGGGGCGTGTTAGAACGAGCCGTTTTAGGTAGGCGTGGCTGACTCTTAACTTTTATAAAGAATATCTCTTTGGATTTGAGACTTTAGTCTTTGCAACTTTACAGATCGTATTTATGCACCAAGAGCTTGTAACACTCCAAAGAGAAAGGAAAACTTGAAATCGCATCATATGACCCCTTTAAAGAAGAAACCAATCCGATGTATATTTGACATTTGAGGTTTAATATAGAAAAGCACTAAAGTTTTTTCAGTTAGAGTGTTTTCAGCTTGTTTATTTTCATATAAAAATACGGCATGCAGTTGCATCAAACAATGGTATAAACATCATTCAATGTAAATTGTAATAATCGCAATTACACTTTCAAGGGAATAATCGACAATTATCGTGCAGCCCTACTATTACTGTTCCTACATAATTTGTAACAAAATAAAATGGTAAAATATCTATTTAGGAGTCTTAGATCTTTCCAATGATATATAGTTTGTCATGATTATATTAGGATTTAATTGTACTATAGTGAAGTAAATTTAGGCATCCCGTATATGGGACGGTGACAGTTAAAGGGTTAAACCAGACGTTAATGTGGAGATTATAGCATCATTAAGATTAGGCTTAGTACGTTGGTGTTACAGTAGGTATTTGTTGTGGTGGAACTTATAGTGAATTTCCATTTCCAAATGTATTTGCCAGTGTGATGTCACAGATCCCAAAACATCCAAATGAGCCATTTTTGTATGGTTACCTAAAAGCAAAGGGGAACGTTTTAGGTTATAAAACGTAGAATATTTTAATGGTTCAAAGACCTCTCATATGTCAAAAGATCAAGGAAAATTAGATTTCTCATGACCCATTTAAATTGAATGGGACCTTGTGGAAAAAAATGCAGGTTCTGCTGCAAGCAGCTTTTCAGACAGACTGCACATCTGCAACATGACTCGCTTTCCATTTATAGAACCGTTTTCTGAAGCCCCTCATCTCAGAAAACACAAATTGTAGGTTATTCTTGAAAAATTACAGTGGACAGGGGTGGCATCCATCTTGCATCTTCGCCAAGTCACTTTTTTTTTTTTCAAGATATAAGTTTAATACAAATGTGCTTCTGGCTTTTGTATTATGATGCATTATTGTACAGTTTGAATCATACTCTTTGTGTCTTCAAAATCTCTTTAGCAAAGTCAGTTGGTAAAGTTTTCCTGCAACTCAAATATTAGAACATAGTGCCACCAACACCAAGGTAATGGGTTCGATTCCAAGGGAAAGCAAGAACTGATTAAATGTAAATGTGTACTTTGAATGTATTCTGGTGTATGAATTTAAGTGAATTGAAGTTATTTTGTTATCACTGAAGCCCTCCGCTACATACAAAAAGTGGTGGCAGTTGATTGCATAGTGTCCAACATTCCACATTTTTTGGTTAAATAAGTGCATCATCTGAGTACTGGAGGTGCCTTTTTTGTTGTAATTTTCAGTGTGGACACACTACTACAAAATGGCATGCAATAGTGCATATGCACACAAAGTTGGACGCACCTTATATCTTAATAAAGTATATTAAGGATTTAAAGATAATGGCACCATAAGATTTTTTTTTTGAAAATGTAAATCTGGATGGTGTTTTTCATAGTGACAGGTCTACTTCAGTCAATAAGATAAAGCTGTAAAATCATCCTACGCTGCTTGAAAAGCCGTGTATCATGTCTAGACTTTGTCATCCACAGGTCCTGTCCAGGCAGTGAGGACTGGAGAAAAAGTTTTGTGTACTGGAAAGTTCTGACAGTATTCTGGATCTGTGAATTTCCAACCCAAACGCTGACTAATCATGAATCATTAGACATGACATCTCAGTTAACTTGCCATTTTTTTTTTTACATAATCTAACTAAAATAATATTAGACAAAAATTATTATTTCTCAAATTTATTTTAAAAAACCTTGCACAGCAATTGATTCTTGCCACTGGTGCCACAATGAAGTTTCAGCAATCCACATACGAATCTATAAGATTTAAAAAATATATATATTTATAAAAATGTATTATTATTATTTATGAGGTGGTTCTGTGTATTTATAATATTTATTAGATATTGTTATATATATCTTATTGAAATTTCAACTTAAAAAGCTTAACATATCATTGAGGACTCATTGTGGATTGGCTATAAAATATCACCAGTTTTGTCTTCTTCTACAAAATACAGTAGGGGAGAGTGGGGACGGTTGCAACACTTTCCGCATTTGCTTTAGTTTCTCAGAGACTGTTTGCATTAGAAACTCAGAATTTTAATACAATAAAGCCACATCAGTCAGCTACTCACCCGTATTGCTGTAACACGTGCACATGATTATATACAATTTATACTTGAATAGACAAAGTCAAATGTTGCAACTGACCCCACAACAGGGGACGGTTGCAATAGTTGCAAGCTTTTACATCAATGTTGTGGTAAGGGACAGCATGTTGGGACGGTTGCAACAATGTGATGCAACTGTCCCCACACTGACAGCCGTGACATAACTTGGTATATTAGCTTGACACAATATCTTTGACACATGCTAGCTATGCCTATTAGAAGCTAAGAAAACACAGATATAAATCATATGTTTTTACAATGCTTCTCGCAAACAACTTAAACAGTATGACAAAAAAATTTGATGATTAAAAAAAAATACTTTTTTTACCATGCAAATTATTATTTGTAGAAGGAATGGTCACATGTGCCTGATTGGCTTCGAAGAGAGTGTGCTGTTATGAAATGCCTTTCATATAAAATCTCTTAGGCAGACTTGACCAAGATTGCAAAAGCTCAAGGTTAGATTCCTCTCAGCTTGTAAAAGAGGTCCTTGTTTTGTAGAAGGATGCACTGTTAGACATCCCTTTGGCCACGACAGCACATGACTGGTATGATAAAACCAATGTCTTCATGGTTCACATTTCGAATAGATGCTGATATCACTGCATGATGACGTCAGGCTCAATGTTGAAGAGCAGGTCGTCGTTGCCTCTGCGCACCTCCAGCAGCAGAGTCGTGTCTTGGTTGAGCGCTTCCTTCAGGTCGCTGGTGCTCATCAGGGGCTCTCCGTTTAACTTAACGATGATGTCACCGTCTCTGATGCCCCCTCTGAAACACATTTGGAGAAATTATACACTACAATTGTCAGTTGTGTACTTGAATTTGTAAGGGACAACATATAGAGCTAATTGTAAAATAAATCCTGACAGGTGATCAGGACACTGACACAGAGGAGCAAAATAAATAAATATGTAGATAAGAAATATTAATTTGAGTTAAATTATTTAAATTTTTTTACTGTTTATTATCTTACAGCCTCTGCTTAGACAAAAGTAGTACATTACATGTACAAAAAGCTACGGGAATTCTTTTTGTGCGCAAAGAAAACAAAAATAACTATTCAATATTTTCTTCTCTTCTGTATTCTCGTAGCTTCATAAAATTATGATTGGACCAATTAACTATTTTACCGATGTCCTTACTACCTTTCTGGGCCTTGAATGTGGTAGTTGCGTTGCTGTCTATGGAGGGTCAGAAAGCTCTTGGATTTCATCAAAAATATCTTAATTTGTGTTCCGAAGATGAACGAAGATCTTATGGGTTTGGAACGACATGAGGGTGAGTAATTAATGACAGAATTTTCATTTTTTTGGTGAACTATCCCTTTAAGTCTTCATTCCAGAATATGTAGTGAGAAAACCTTCACTTTGACATATGCTATTACTTCTCAAGGGCTGGGCCGTTTTTTATAATTGTATTATATAATTTGAATGTAATGTCTTGCCACAATTTTATTTTTTTTTAAAAATCAGGGAATCTGAGTTGTGCATAAAATGTTAGAATTCGACATGTTGACAATACACCAACGATAACAGCTAAGAGAAAAAAAACTCATCTGACTGCCAATGCCAATGCACCTGATTAACCAGGCTCTGTGAAGGAACGTAACATAAAACATATCAATAGTGGCTATTCATACAGAATGTGTTATTACATTGAAAAATGTGAGACACAGGCAGTGGAAATGGAAAAGTTGCGAGTTTAAGTAGCGTGAGTTGAATTGAAACGCTGCAAAAGAAAATGTGAGTGAATCTCTACATTTTGATTTTTTGATTTACAATTTGCTATTTTTTCTAGTTTTATATTATTTAACAAGGAGAATGTTATTTGAATCATGTTGTAGTTTCATTTTTAAGTTGACTAGTTACATGTTAATACATCAAAATCGTTATCTTGAATCAATCAAACATTTTGAAAAAAGGCCAAGATTTTATTTTTTGCCATATCGCCCAGCTCTAAACAGATTTATTACATAAACCTGGAATATACAAATCTGTCATTTCATAGTTAATCGTGATCTTCAATATGTTGTTATCCACTCAGCTCAGACAGAGATAAACTACTTGGCTTGGAGTTCTGAAACCCAACCACAGCAGAAAGACCAAAGAGCATCTGGTTTGGCTGATGCTTACTTCTGAGCAGGGGAGTGAGGAACCACCTCGTGGACATAGATCCCGCTGCTGACATCAGGGAAATCAGGATTCTGCTGCCTCAGCTCTTCCACCAGTCTGGAGGAGACAGACAGAACGCCTCACATACACAGACACACAATGACTAAACAGCACTGCGGTGTTCATTTACATGTGTTGTGTATTAGCGTCTGTAGTGAAGGACACTCACGCTTCTGTGACGGTGAGCATTCGGATTCCAATGAAACGCTTCTTCACTGATCTTGGCTCTGAAACAATATGTAAATGTGTTAACACATTTAATCCTGCAAGAATGACTCTAAAAAATAAACCATATGTTTAGTATTAGATGATTCATACTCTGACCTCCCTACAAATTCCCTTGCACAAAAGTTGCACCATGTACCTTTGTTCTGCTTTCCTAATGAATCATTTAAGAAGCGAGTAATCCTGTCTGAAGGAATGGCAAAGGAGATTCCTGCAGCTACCTTCAGGGTATTGATTCCTATCACCTCCCCATCCTTATAGAAGACAAAACAAGAAGAAAAATTCAGTATCAGTATGTTTGTCGTTGTATTGTTCCAATGTGTCATTCCAAACTTGTCTTTCCTTCTTTTATGAAACAAAAGGGGAATTTTCGAAAAGCAGACTGAAATGTAATATTCAAATTATATAGAAAAGAGTGGATATTTTTTAAAGTTCACCTTTTGTGTTTCATACAGATTTGTAAAAACATTGGTTGAATTATTCTTGTAAGTCTACTGTCAGAAAGCCGAAACATCACAGTGTGAAATAATTACCAAATTAACGAGTGGTCCACCCGAGTTCCCATACTAAGAAAAGAGAAAGAAATCATGTTAATTGTTGGTTCTCAAACAATTTTACACATACATTATCGAGGATTAGATTCATGCCAAAACTACTGAACATAAATATAAACCCAAAACTTAAAATGAAGTAAAAATCTGAGACTTCAAATAAACAGCTTCCACTCTAAAACTTAACAAGAGCAATTTGTCAGAATTGCAAGGGAAATAATAATTAATGTTAATTATCCCTTGTGTGGTCTTCGGTCACTTGTAGCTTCACCAGAATGGTACGAAACTTGGTGACTTTTATGGAACTTAGTATGTGAACACAAAAAAAATTGAGGGCATGATTCGAAAAAGCTAAGTGGTCGGAAAAAAAAATGGTCACATTCATGGTCTTCGGTCAAAAATGACCGACCATAGGAAATGAATGGGAAATGGGGAAAAAAATCGAAAATACAGATTTTTTTTGTGTGCAATCTACAAATCCCCCACAATGCAGAAAAAAATTGCACAGCAATGAAGGGGTGAAACTCTAAAACAGACACACACATACAGAATTATACATACTCAAATGAATTGGTATGGCTAGCCATATAACCAAAATGAGTCAGAAGACTGAAATAAGAGGTTAAAATCAGATCAGACCCAGAAGGATTAAGCTCTGATAAAGCATTTCTGTTCATTTTTGTTACAGTTTTATAGAATTTTAATGTTTTGTGTAACAAAATGCTTTCTGTGTTCAGTTTTGAATGTAGTAATAATACCGGTATAAAAACAACAGGGTAATTCACAAGCCTCTCTATAGAGTCCTATACAGGAATCTAGTGGTTACATCACAGGTTTTTTCCTTTTTTTGCTCTCACCAGGAGGTGCTATTCTGCCTTCAAACATTGGATTTTAAAGGCCAAGTCTCTATTTTAATCTGAAATACTGCATTAATTGAAAAATAATTGTAATACATTTTAAATATTATTTTAAAATATGAATTAGTACCATAAAATTCTCTCAAAATACAAAAGAAAAAATATTATTGAACCAAAATATATTAGATTGATTTTACTGAAGAAGAAAAAAATTCATTTTGTCCGTTCATTTCAGGTGTCCGTTCACTTTGACCGCGAAGATCATGAGTGTGACTCCCAAATGAGGAGCACACAAGGGTTATCAATGCTCAAAACTATTTTACAAACCCTATATTAATGGGATTAGATTTGTACCAAAAGTATTGACAATAAATTTTCAAGCACTGAACAAAAACATAAATTCAAAACCAGGGCTGGCATACTAGGCAACACAATTTGGAGCCGATATAAGGGTTTGTTTTTTTTGCCAAGGACTTGCTCATCATGCAGGGAATACGACCCATGGGTTTGTAAAAAAGTTGATAAAGTATCCTCCCCCTTCTTCTCCATCTCTCAAAATGAACTAACCAAAAAGCTCCTGAAAAGCTGAAAAATCTCCAGGATATGAAGCTTAAAAGTTTGGAGGCAGATGCTGCCAAATGTGCAAAGATTATTGACATGTTTACTGCAGTAGTCTCTGCTTCATCAGCAGAGTCAGCAGCAGAATAATCAAGTAAAAGAGCAGGTGGTGAGCCAGGAAGAACAGGCTTGTTCTGTTTTCAGTGATGAGGGCCAAAGGCACAGGCAGGAGGAGGAGCAGAACAGGGTTGTTAAATTGATAAGGAGTAGCCTCATGATAACAGAGACTCACAGGGAGTGAAGAAGGAGGTAACCTATCCTAATGTGTGTGCGCCATAAAGATTATGACTGTTAAAGGGGTCATATGATGCGATTTCAAGTTTTCCTTTCTCTTTGGAGTGTTACAAGCTGATTGTGCATAGATAAGATCCCTGAAGTTGCAAAGACTAAAGTCTCAAAACCAAAGAGATATTTTTTATCAAAGTTAAGACTCTGCCACGCCCCCCTAAAACGGCTCGTTCTAACACGCCCCCACATATCTACCTCACTATGTGGAAATATCTGTGTATAAATATAATGCCGCCCAAATGTGCACGCAAAGAAAGAATGTACAGTATTTGAAAAATAATGTGTTTTTTGAACATTAAAGCATGTCAACATATTCTGTTACACCAAATACACAACATAATGATCTTTAAAAAAGCATCATATGACCCCTTTAATTAAATTTCAAGTAATTATTTAGTCAGCACAACAGAAGCTATCTGCTAGCTATTTTGGATAGCTATTGGTTAGTTTCCTCAAACAGTCTTAACTTTGATGGACTATTATAACACATTGACTAGCTAATCTGTCATTGACTAAGCTCACGTTGCCATGAGTGACTTTGTTGATCAAGATTTCATCATGAACATTAGGATATTTGGTTTTTATCCTGTTTGTCAAATAAATTAGAATAAAAATAATAAAAACCAACTGTTTTTGCAACAGAATAGCAAATGAAACCTGTAAATATTAATAATAATAAATATGAAAACTCTAGTAATTCAATAATTATTTATAATAATAAATTCTGATAATCAGACAGGAAGCAACATAACCATTAATAAAATATAAGTTTTTGACTTTTTTGTTTTAAAGGGTTTTTTCTTCACGAATAATATATTTTGAATAGTTTTGTTCAATACATGTACATTACTTCTTGAATGCAATATGACTTCAGAAATGAATTTCAGAGGTTTTCTTATGCAACAGCAGTAAGACTCATAACATGTGTTGTTCTGGTTATTCAGTGTCTTACGTTGATGATGGCGTCAGTCTGGATGAAATCCATGTCTGAGTCACGGAGACCCAGTTCTTTCCCATCTCTCTGTGCAGTGCTGACTATTCCTGTCGTCACTGTGTTCTGCAGGGCAAACGGGCTGCCGATAGCAACCACAAACTCACCCGGGCGCAGGTCTGCCGAGTGACCCAGCAATAAAACAGGCAACTTTTTCTGCCAAAGGAAGTAGTTGAGTAAACACATTTTGGCTTTTGTATTATAAAGACAGGTCTTAGAGTACAATAAGAAGAGTTCTGTCTTACCTGCGGATTGATTTTGATAGTGGCAATGTCAGACTTCTTGTCGATGTCTTTGATAGTGGCCTCAAACACATCCCCACCACGCATCTGTACTTTGAGTCGCTGATGACCCGAAACAGGTTTGGTGCTGGACACCACATGAGCATTAGTCACGATCAGCCCGGTCTCTGACATTACAAAACCTGAACCACTTGACAGCGGAACCGTCCGGCCGAAGAGGGGGTGGCTAGGGGGAAAAAGCCAAAATACAAAGTTCTCATTATTTAGTTATATACATTTGCATTGAACATTTAGAGTGATTCAAAAAAATTGAAAACTCTCTCTCTCTTTTTTTTTTTATTCACTATTGATCTTAAATTTCTTTTTTTTTTTTGTATACCGTATGTTTGTGGGAAAAAAAATTACACCAGAATCCTTTCAAAAAGACTACTTGGAAATAACATACTGTACATTAGAATATTCTGTACTTTGCAAGTGCAAATGGAATATAAAGTTTTCAGACACTTAACTGCATTATTAACAGCAAATCAATGAAAATGTATAATAGTTTAAGTTTATATGAAATACAATTAACTGAACTAAGACCACTTTTTTTTGTTTAAAGTACTTTAAAGTTAAGGTAGTAAAACTTGGTTTAGTATTACATATTTCTATATAATTTCATGATTTTTTTCTATTGCATTTCAAATATGATTAGTTTACTACGGTTAACGTTTTAGTTTGAATGTACTGACAAACATGTTAAACTAAAATATGCTTTAATATATTTGTAATAATGAAGTTGCAATTTAGAACATTTAAAATATATTAACTTTAATATTGAAATACACATTGCATCAAGTACACTTCACGTGTAATCAAGTACGTCATGTGTGTTTTAGTATGTTAGTCAACACATTAAAGTAAGTGCACTTCTTTAAAGCATGAAAAAAGCTTAAAACAATGATTTAAAGGACTTTAGTAATGTAATGTACTTTAAAGTAAATAACTGCAACTTTATATTAAGTGGCCTTAACTACTATGCACTTACGTTTAAATGAATCATTTGAAACAATGCACTTACATATATGTTTTTACATTATACTTATATTTTAAAAATACCTGCATCTAATTACATCTGTAATTCATTTCTGTAATTTCATTTATAATTACACTGTTGACCCATCCATTACACCTTAAACCTACCCATACCACCAAACCTGTCCCTAAACTTACCCGTATCCCACCTCAATAGCAGCAAAAGTGTTTTGCAATAAGCGTTTTGTACTTATTTTTTGATGTAAGGACATAGTAGTTAAGGCCACCTAATATAAATGGGGACCAGTTTGGTCGATATGTTTTTTTTAGATTTGAAGTACACTACCAGTGCACATTCAATGCAACTAAGCACACTTTTTTTCGAAGGGTTTATTGTATTTCAAAATCCAAACAGCCACTGCAGTGAACCATGTATGCCCTACCAAGAGTGCTTAGAGGAACATCTACAGCAAGCAGAGCTCCACCATTCACGATATCCAACACTGTGAAAGTGAGAATCTTTCCAGCAATTAACTGCCTTATAGCAATAGTGCATTCGCCAGTCCAACTTCCTGTCAGAGGCTTTACCCCAGCAACACAACACTGCAAAGCCTGTCAGACATAAAAAAGCAGCTTTAGCAAAAGCATAACATAGTGGCATCATAAGTCATTTAACAAGATGGAGCTGTATACACACACACAATTCACCACATATACATATATATATATATATATATATATATATATATATGTTTCTATAAAGACATTTGTTATATATAAAACATTTGTTTACTCAATTTCCCCATGCCACACTCTCTGACATCATTCACAAATGATTAGCTTTGGCAAAAGCAGTTGTGCATGTGTTCAGCTAATTTACAGACAGCAGTGACCCTCACACAGCTGTGTTTGCAAAGCACCTTCCTCACTTCCCCACAGTTTTAAAGCGCCGTACAGACGGCTGCCACACCATGAAAGTGTTTGCAAGTGTTTGGGCTTACTTTAAGAACAGCTCGATGTGCACCACAGCAGGGGCGATCTTCTCCACCACGTCAGCAATGAAGTTGAATTTGTACCTTGGGCTGCTGGGGTGTGTAGGACCTATACTAGCAGAAAGAATTACTCATGTTAATAATTCCAATGTACAAAATGATCAAAACCAGCTCTATGTTTTCTTCTGTATTGCAGCTGCTGTCTATTTATGTCTTTTCTGGCTCAAGAGGGCATGATTAACAAGCATGCAGTGCAGTACTGTCCTGCAGATTCAGATGGTATGCAATGATGATAGTTGGAGAAAGTCTTTTCACACACAGGAAATGTTCCTTTATAATTGGGTCTAATTCTTGGGTCTAATCACTAGGTGGATTTTATCCTTGTGCATGCTTGACTTGTGCTGGGTATGCAGTATGTGTATGAAAGAGAATGATGAGAGTGTGTACATTCCTAGTAATTAGGGCATGTTATTTTCTGCAAACATCAGGGTGGTTTTTCCCTTGACTGCTGTTTCCTGTGACCGTGTTGGCACAGCCATCATTCCTTTGTGTGCACACCCTGGTTGTCCTACTAACCTCAAATTTGAAGTCATTAAAGAATCAAGACCCTTTAAAAACTAGTTTAGTACAGTTTATCACTGAAAAAGTACTACACCTAATGGTCATCTCTTACATTGTTATTACATTGTGCAAACTCTCTGCATTGATCTCTGGCTCTGTTAATGGTTTTGTTTAACAATTAAAGTTTTTTCTATGTCATAATTAAGAGATAGGTTGCAGTCTATTTAGAGGTTAGATGCAAAATGTGCTTAATACAGAAACAATAATGAAAATGACCCAAAATTGTATTAAAGGTTTGGAGTCAGTCATTTTTTTAAATGCTTTTTAAGTCTCTTATGCTCAAAAGGCTGCAATTGTTTGAGCAAGAAAAAAAAACGTAATATTATGATATTATTACAATTATATATACAAAAAATGCAAAAAAATTCTGTGATGTCAAAGCTGAATTTTCAGCAGGCTTTACACATCTTCAGTGTCACGTGATCCTTCAGAAATCATTCTAATAGGCTGATTTGGTGCTCAAGAAACATTTCTTATTTTTATCAATGCTAAAAGTTGTGCTGCTTCATATTTTTTGTGGAAACTGTGATCCATTTTTTTCAGGATTTTTTAATGAGTCGAGAGTTTAGCAGAAAAGCATTTATTTGAAATAGAAATCTTTTGTAAACTTATAAATATATATTTTTTGTCATATTTGAAAAATAAAAATAAAAATCTTACTGATCCCCAAACTTTTGAATGGTAAAGTGTAAATACATAAGCTTATATAAGTAAATATATAAGCCAAATAACATCAATATATATTCTAATGCTTTATTCATGGCTTTCTGGATGAACATATTTAAGCTTTATAATTTGGAAGCTGTGAGAAACCAAAATAAGCATGCAATGAATTACACTCAACTGTTAATCATGAATCAAATGCAACACCCCATATAAAAGCACATTCCAGTAGAGCTGCATCACGGAGCCGTGACCTCTCAAGATTTCACGACTGCCAAGTAAGTCAACTTCCAATGGCAATGTGTGCAAATTCATTTAGACAATCACATACAATATTGAGAAATGCCACTCGACCCAAAGTTGGCCAGGCATAAACCAAAGATGAATGTCCAATAAAAATATGTTCGAAATAGTTTTCGCGTTCATTCTTTCCAGTGAGGAGTGCAGAAGAGACGAGACATCAGAAGAGCAGCTGATCACACAATCTGGTGGAAAGATGATGGGCAACATCTGTTTCTAAGGCACTAGGTTGCTTAATACAGGGATTGCAAAGGTTAGGGTTTTATTTTGAGGTTTTTGACTTAGTAGCTTAAATTGAATAGAATGATAGACTATAATTTATGTGACATTTAATGCTGTAATGATTTGCTGCTCTCCAAATAGCCATGGGCTTTCCTGTGGGTTCTTTTGCTTACAGTTTTGCTGCTTGCCTCACTACCGGGTTATTCACCAAATATATACACCAGTGTGGCCAGTGGCATTGCAGGGGTCAACAGTAACTAATGGGTGGATGATTGCTACCAGACGGACGTCTTTAAACCTGGTTTTGCTGAATCATTTTTTAACAGACCTAAATATTTGACCTAAGAAGCCCATCTCTTGATCTCTTGATCATTTCACCCCATCAATAGCCTTTTAATTCAATTCTAGGTCACCTCACACTGATAACGCGTCTCCAGAGAGGTGCTACCGTTTCCAATAGGTGCCTCCTCCCTTTTCCTGTCACCACTGAAAGAACTTTTTACTGCTGATCTGGAAGCAGTTTGACATTTCCTTTAAAAATGATAAAGGATAGGGTGTTGGTAATGAGGTCTTGTCCAAAATCAGAGCAAAAGGGCAACCTCCACTGAGAACCCCACAGGAAATCGTGCCCGGTCTGCAGAGCACAAAGCAGCCCTATTTTCCGAACTTCTCAGCAGCCGCCTTTTGCACGTCAACTTTGTGAGGTCACAGTCCCATTTTTCAAAATACTCACAATTGCTCTTTTGGTTATCAGTGGAGTTATATGTGATGGTCACTAGAGGAGCTCAAGGATGTTATCTTCTAAATGCAGTATGACACACAAAGCACAGTGGACTCACAGTGTGTGTGTGTGTGTGTGTGTGTGTGTGTGTGTTAACTGAACTATACTTTAGGGACAAAATTGTCCCCAGAATTGAGGTAAACTGCACTCACACTATTAGATGAAAACAAAACATGAACTGAACTAAGCTGCATAATAAAACTATTGTCATTTGTAGATCTGCCTATTCATAACTTATGAAAATTCCAACATTGACACAGTTATTGAACTTATTTGAATGAACATTGAACTGGTTTGAGCTGAGTAATGACACTATTTACTATTATACCTGAATTGAATATGTTTTATAATGAACTTTGCAACACTGACACTGTTATTGAATTGGCCCAACAATGAATCAACTTGTCTTGAACTGAACTGCTTTACAGCTGGATTGAATTCTTTTGATGAACTTGGCATCATTAACACTGTTATTTTCCTGCTTAATACTGCGACGCTGCTTTGAAACGATCTGAATTTTATAAAGTGCTACATAAATAAATGTGAGTGACTTTACTTGAACTTGACAAAACCTCACTCATATTTATTTTGTTTTACATTTACACATTGTTTTATTTATCAATTATATTTTAACAGTTGAGAACTAGCCTTGTGCTCAAGGTCATGACACTACATGGTGTTCACACATTGTTTTACTCAAAAACCTTAGTCTACATGTTAATATGGGACAGCACCTTTTGTGGAATGACCCGAAACATATAGTACGTCCCCATTTAAATTGCTAAGGTTTGGGGTAGGCTTGCCTGTTTAAGAGTATTTGGCATTCTAGAAGCTAATGAAGAGATATATAGTCTAATGTCATACATCCCATCCTTCCCTTACCAACATCCCATCCTTCCTTTCCCTCCCATTCAGTGTCTCCATTATTAGGCCATACACTCTAAAAAATGCTGGGTTAAATACAACCTAGTGCTGGGTAAAATAGGGACAAACCCAGCAATTGGGTTGTTTTGACCCAGCGGTTGGGTTACTACCCAGAAGGTTGGGTTAAACATTTAACCCAATTGCTGGGTCAAAACAGCCCAATTGCTGGGTTTGTCCCTATTTTACCCAGCACTGGGTTGTATTTAACCCAGCATTTTTTAGAGTGTATTATTACTGTATTGGTGATAACTTTTGCTACACCACTATGAATAATTAACAACTTAAATAATTGACAAAAAAAAGATTCTTACACCGTTTAAGGCAGGCCTGTATTAATTAATGATTTTATTGCACAAACAATACTGTTATAGTAGCCTATTTCTGTTTAAACCTTTTCAATTATTAAAATTTCAGTATAAATTAAGACAGAGATAATTCCTCTTGCTATACACAAATCACTTACCTTGATTGCTTTCACAGGGTCCTTTGTGCAGGTTGGTGATCGCGGGCAGACCCTGCTGCAGCGCTTTCCTGCTCACGGCCTTCAGGCGGCAGATGTTACCGTACGTGTTCCCGTCACTGCCGCACACTTTACTGCGGTACCTGCACTGACACACGCCTTTGGACAGTCTTTTTCCAGACGGGTGCTTGCACTCCAGCCCGTCGCCGCAGGGCAGATCTTCCTTGCGGCCGCACGGCTCTCCCTCTCCCTGTGCGCACACCAGACAGCAGTTACAGCGGTCAGGCACATACCCGCTCGGGCAGCTCGGGCTCGGACACTTACTCACATCACAGCGCTCAGGACACTTCAGTTTAGTGTCCGCGAGAGCAGCTTCGACGCAAATAAAAACGACGGAGACCAACAGAATGACCTTCATTTTTTATTTTGGTTTAAAATGAAAACGATTTCTCAGACAGTTCTTGGATAGTCAGTGTCCTCTGGAGATCACCATTACGCATCAGATTCCCAATGCAAAAAGCTTCTTTCAGATGAGATGTGTGCGTTCCTGCAGGATCAGCTGAAAGACCAGTGTGAAATGGTTGTCCCGGGAAGACGAATATTTCTTATCCAAGCCAATCTGATCTACTGATGCGCGCAAATGTCGCTGATTTCCCGTGCAACTTATTAAAACAATGTTATGTGAAGCCTCTAGATGTTTGGTCCTGTTGTATCTGCTGACCATCTCAACATCCTCGAGTGAAGTCTGCTTTTCTCTTCTCTCTAGAGGAGGCGGGGAATTTCGTTTACCCCAAAACGCTGTAGTATTCACTAGTAATGGGAAGGTCGACTCGTTTCCGCGAATCGGTTATTTCGAACATTTCGTTTCAGAGAACCGGATCCAAAATCCGAATCAGCTATTCACTCCGCTTTATTTTTAATTAAGGTAGTTGTTGTAATTTCATGTGTTTGGGCTATTTCTGCCTTGATTCGGCTCATCAAAACAGCTTTAAAGTACTAAATTGCAACTTCATCATTACAAATGTGCGAATACTAATTTAAATGCATGACATATAGAATATAATTTCAATAGAAATGACATTAAGGTATATTTTAGTTTACCATAAACGCTTGTCAGTACATTCCACAGCATACTTTAACCATATTTCATTATGAAAACAGACATAATTATGAAATTACTTGTGCTTAAGTGGGACAAAACACTCTTAAATTCAACCAATTGCATTTAATATAAATTTAAAGTGCCCCTATTATGCCATTTTTACGGTTCCTAATATTGTTTTGGGAGTCTCCTACAATAGGATTACATGCATGCAAGGTCAAAAAACGCTGGGAATGGCATAATAGGGGCACTTTAAATTATAACACATTTGAATTTAATTGCAATTACCATGCAGTTAAATGTCCGAAAACATACATTCAGTTCACACTGTAAGTATGCTAAAGTGTACTTCTTTTTCACAAAGGAACCGTAAAGATCTGACACAAGTAACTATTCTTTCACAAACATTCACACATCATCATATCAGCTTACTCCAGCGCACTTTGTCTGCTGAATGTCCCCTATTTTTTCTGGACTGAGTTATAATGAACTGCTTGGATAGTACCAACAGATCTATAGTTAGGATGAAAACCAAAAGAGTAGAACTGTGATTGTAGGATCTTGACAAGGGCTCACTAGTACTCAAGGTTTGCATTGTTATAAATTACCTTGATACATTTTATTGTAAGCAATTAAATATTAAATCCACTTTTTATTGGTGACCAGGGGGACACAGTCTCTTTTTAGCAGATACATCTGAATGCCGCCAAGGCACTCGACCCTACAGTGCCAGTGGATTTGTTTTCACTGAACTGGGAGGGTTTTGGACCAAGTCATGTATTTCACCAGGCATGAACATGTTTATTTAAAACTATAACTCCTGTCATTCTCTGCACTTAGTACAAACAGAACAGCCCTTGTTGAGGTAAAAATGTGTTCACTGACATCACTTGCATGTGTCAAATGAAGGTAATACGATTTTACAGAATGGAAAACCAGAAACAACAAATTCTAAAATTTTAGACAATTATTTTCCATAAGAAAGAAAGAAAAATAGTATCTGTTTTTTGGTTACTTCCAACATGGGATAGATATTGAGCCAAATTGACAATGCCTGAAAGTTGTATTGCTTACACTCCAGTAAACACTCGCTGGACCAATCAACATGTCTCATGAGTCAGACATTCCGTAAATCAACTAATATACATCACATCCAGCAAATAAAAGTAAACATGGGAAATTCACACACAAGTCAAATCAAAGGCAAGCATGGAAGTTTCATATCCCATAAGAGTCCAGCTCTATCTTGTTGCCACAGATATTGTGTTTTTGTACTGGGCTGTGGTCCTGAAGCTGTAGTCTGGTGCCAGGTTGATACGACGAATATGGAGATCATTAGCGAAAGCTCTGGCTCGCTGGTAGAAAAACAGCGAGAGTTCACGGTCCATGAGACAGTTGTGATAGATGGTGGCCAACTGAGTGCACAGCTCTAGCTGGGACCTCTTGTTGCCCAGATCCATAGCAGCAGCCAAGGCCAGGTGATAATAGCCAGCAGCATCAAATGGGTCCTTGAATACAGAGGGAGAGAAGATCTACAATATTAGTAGCTATTGTTTTATTAAGAGGTTAAAATAGTAGTCATATTGTTCTATTAAGAGATTAAAATATTACTCCTATTATTCTATTAAGAGATTAAAGTATTACTTGCTATTGAGTTTAGTGCTGTGTTCTTTTCATTTTGAAATATCATGGTTATAGACAATACCAGGACATCACGACACCCCTAATTGACACAATAACAATATTTCATTTTTTTTTTTTTTTTAAATATAATGATTATCGTAAATCCCATACCCCTAATGGATAACATAGCTTCCGCACTGCATCTTGCAGCAGTGTATGGAACACCGTTAGTCCAAAATTAAAACTCACCAAATGCCAAATGTTAGTAAAACACAAGCAATGGTGATTATATATAAAACGGTGATACTTGGTTGATAACTGGCCGTCGCATGAGTAAAGCACTGCACTGTGTTCATTTAGATGCGAGAAGCTCATGATCCAGTGTTTTCAGTGTCTCAGAGCAGCTAAATGCTGCTCCACATCAACTCCATATATGCTGTGGGTTTGGGTCACTTGTAACATACATTTAAAAAGCAAAATATGACAACCATATGCCCATCTGTAACGAGAATCATTTATCTTTTGTCAACAAAAGATAAACGTTTCCAAATTTTCCACCAAAATAAAAGCTATATAGTTAAACATTTGAGAGCAAAAAACTTAAGCCATACTTGAATATTTATATGAATTATTGAATAGAAATGTAACTGTTGTTCTGTAAATTTATTATTATTAAATATTCATTTTTTTATGTTGGAGTACAACAGAATTATTAGTAATATATACAAGTAATATATTTCTTTAGTGATTTGTTCATTTTTTATTTTATTTTAATATATAAACAATAATAAAACAAGAATATTTTGAATAATAATAAGTATTTTTAATACTATTATATAGTCATATTGAACAAGGAAAAACAAGTTTTCCTTCTTTTTTGTCCTTAGATGATCACATGCCTAGATATAGCATGTGCTCTATATATTTAAATATAAATATATTTTCATTCTGAATATGAATAATCTTCTATTTTGAGGTGTGAATAAATGATAATTTACAGAGTATGTATTTAGACTGCCATCTTCTGGTCAATTTAGAATCTGGAGTTTAATGTGTTTTTTTCAATTTTGACTTTCACTTCTCCCAACTTAATTTGTAGAGACAACTATAAGTAAGCTATTCATACACTGATTTGCCATTCTATTGCAGTCTCACATGATTGCTTTCTGCTTGTTTTATCATCGCGACCAGCGTGACATTGGCTAAAGCAATGGCAGACGTGCACTGGCTTACCTTTACATCATAGAAGACGATGTCTCCAAGTGTTTTGTAAACCCGGACATAGTACAGGGCTTCCTCATCATACTGCAGGGGTGAGGGGCACAGGGACAGGGCTTTCAGAAAGTGGTGCTCTGCCATTTCAAACTGACCCAGACAATGGTACAATGTGGCGAGGCGATGGAATGCCACCCGCTCATTTAAATCATCAGCTGTGAGAAAATACACAGATGAAGGGGAAGACTGTTTTTGGCTGTGTACTGTCATGAACATGAGTTTACCACGTGTGCTTTATTCTCAAAACAGACTAAATATTTGGCAGAAAGCCACAATCTGTGAAGGATCATAAATCGGTATAATACAATGAATAACTTGGATTTAGAAAAGTCACAACAAAAGCCACAGCTCTACATAACAGGGTTTAAGGGGAAAATGTTGCCAGACTGGTATGAATGTACACATTATATTGTACCAATTAAACATACAAAACTGTAGAGTACTTGAGTGTGTGCACGTGTTAACCTACCCAGACTCAAGCTAATGTCTAATGCAGTTCGAGCATACTCAATGGCCTCTGAACACTGTCCCAGCTGTAGCAGGAGCTCTGAAAGCTTATTACACAGCCTAAGCTGAGAGCGCACACTGCTCGTCTTCACCGCGATGGGAAGGGCTCGGTCCTTATGAACACAGAGATACAAACGTTCACAGCACACAGACAAACAAACTGAAGGATTATGATTGGGATTAACGTTTTCTAATTAAAAAAAATACTGTAATAAAGGAAATAACAGGGACCTGACAGTCACAGAGTGCAATAACAACACAGTGCGAAATACTTCCCTCTTCGTCAACAACATGTACATGACCTACCCTGTAAAAGCAGATGGCTTTCTCCCTGTCCTGTGAACTGTTGAAGAACACATCTCCAGCTGCCTCCAACATCTCCAGGGTGAAGAGTGTGTCTCCTGTGCTCAAAGCCATGTCCTGGGCTACCTGTTACATAGAGAACAGGCCTTTAATTCACCTCTAAAGAAAATGTCCAGCAGCATCATATTTGAAATGCAATTTTGGGATGGCATGCTGTCCCTGGTACTTACCCACAGACAGACAGACAGACAGACAGACAGACAGACAGACAGACAGACACACACACACACACACACACTTTCTTCTTTTATTTGGATCCACAAGACAAGAAACAAAAACGGAATCCAAATACCTTGGGAAGTCAGTTTGCAAGATGACAGGTACACATGGCTAACATACATTCACAAGTCCTTATATTTATAACGTTTAATACTCAAGGATAGACAAAACATCTTCGTTTCGGCGTTTCTCCAGAGAAAATGAAGTTATGCCTATCCTCAAAGTGTTTTGAATCCAAGGTCTTTCCTACCGGTCTGTAGGGCGTCTTTAAACACTCTCTTTATAGTTGTTATAAGGTACATTGTAAAAAGTAGTAGCCTTAAAGGAACACTCCACTATTTTTGAAAATAGGCTCATTTTCCAACTCCCCTAGAGTTAAACAGTTGAGTTTTACCGTTTTCGAATCCATTCAGCCGATCTCCGGGTCTGGCGGTAGCACTTTTAGCTGTAGCTTAGCATAGATCATTGAATCTGATTAGACCGTTAGCATCTTGCTCAAAAATGACCAAAGAGTTTCTATATTTTTCCTATTTAAAACTTGACTCTTCTGTAGTTACATCGTGTACTAAGACCGACGGAAAATGAAAAGTTGCGATTTTCTAGGCCTATGTAATAATCAAGGAACTTTGCTGGTTTAACTCTAGGGGAGTTGGAAAATGAGCCTATTTTCAAAAATAGTGGAGTGTTCCTTTAAGTCAACCATATCAAAATGCACTCACTTCCCTGCATTAGCGCTGGCAGTTACAACGGGTGCTGCTGCTAGAAATTCATGTGGGTATGTGGAAAGCCCAAATGCACTCCGCTGCGGCCATGACACACACACACACACACCTACTCATTCCTTATTATCATCATTTAAGTCATTAAAATTATGAAATAACACAAATAGAATGTGGGAATTAAGTACTGGCCAAAAATGAAAACATATCTAGACTACAGCTCTGCGCCAACGTTGAAACTATTAAAAATGTTTTTCATTAACTTAAATAAAACCAAAATAAAATATAAAAATTATATGAAAATTTTAAATTATTAGAAATAATGCTTTATGAGTTCAAATAGAAGTATTACAATTCCTAAAAATAAATTAAAGCTACTGTAAATATAAATATTACAAAAAAAAAACTTCTGCACACGCCAAGGTGCAACTTAAATAAATGATTATAATATATACTGAAGGAGTTGTGTTCTCACCATTATATTACATCAGTCAATACAAATTATGTATATACAAAGTTCACATAATATTTAAATTTGATTTAGATCTTTAATTTATGCTTTAATTTAACCTGCCTATGGTTCCAGTAACAGTAACACCTAAAAATTTAGGCAGAAATGCAAAAATGAAGGCAGCTTTCACCTGCACGTAGAGGTCCACTAGCTCGGTCTGTTGGAGGATGTGATAAATCTTTCCAGCCTTTAACCAGGCATGAGCCTCCTTGCGTTTTCTACCCAAGTCAATGAAGATGCCCAGGCTTCGTTTGGTGTAATCTAAAGCAGCTCTATTGGCTCTGTGAGACGACATGACAAACTTTAGTAAGTCTTTATAATAATGTGTGATGCCTTACTACTGGCAACTCATTATTACTGCAACAACTTTGGACTAAACCAATATGTCCTTCCTGGATACATAAATGGAGTGAGAAGTTTATTATATAATTCACCCAAAAAATAAAATGTCATCATTTGCTCACCCTCATGTCATTCCAGACCTATATGAGTTTCGTTTATTACAAAAGAAGATATTTTTGAAGAATGTTGACCAGTTGGTTATCACTAACCGTAATTTTGATGGAAAAAAAAAAACACTGAGACATTTCTCAAAATATGTCATTTATGTTTCACAGAAGAAAGCCAATAAAATGACATTCAACAATGGAGTGAGGTAGGGTGAGTAAATGACTACAAAAAAAATATTTTTGGATGAACTATCTTTTGTACTGCAGTGTATGTTCAGAACATCTCTCTTAAATCTTATAATAAGCAGGTCTCACTTCTTGGTAGCCAGGTTCAGGTACAGCTGGCTGATCTTCTCCAGTATCTCTCCCTCTAAGCTCTTGTCTCCTATCCGCTGAAGAAGGTTCAGCTGGTGCTCGTTGTAGATGATACACTGGGCTTCATCCGGACACACCTCTTCGTAAAGCTGACACAGGTGACGTGTGGCTTGCAGCTGGCCTGATGTCATACAAAGAAGAATATATTTTTGAGAGGTAAGTCTGGTGATCAGCAAACCTGATAATAAACTGGACTGGATGTGGACATAATAGAATGTAGCCAGGTGGTTAAATTTATGAATGCATTTTTTTTAATTCAGAATAATGTCCACATACATGAACAACACTAGGGACAAGTATCAAAGCGATAGTTCACCCAAAAATAAATATTCTGCCATCATTTACTAACACTTATATCATTCCAAACTCACAAGACATTCATTCATCTTTGAAACACAAATGAAGATATTTTTAATGAAACTGATAGATTGGTCTCTCCACTGTTATAACACTTTGATGCTTTAAAAAGTTGATCAAAACATTGTAAAAGTAATCCATATGAATTTAGAGATTTAATCCAAGTCGTCTTGTTCTCACACGCCATGTATGAAGTTTGTTCTCACATGTCGCAAGCATGTTTGAGCCAAATGCAAGAACCAATGAGGTTTGTTCTCGCACGTCAAACTTGGCCGACTTTCCGATGTATGTGCGTTAATCAATGTTTGTATGTAAATAAAAGCCTTAATTAAATCTGTTCATAATATAAAGCAATGGTATACCTTCAGAAGACTGGAATGGATTAAACTGCTCAATGTTTTATGGATTGTTTTTATGAATTTTTTTTAAACATCAAACTTTAGGTGGAATGGACCTTCAACAGACAGAAATCTCACAGGTTTAATTAAAAAATATGTTCACTGAACGAAAGTCTTATTGGTTTGGAATACAATGAGGGTTAGTAATTGATGACAAAGTTTTTACGTTTGTTTGAATTATCCCCTTAAAGAAATGATATCAAGTAATTTGTGGTTTTATGTTCCCTTACAATCAGAAACCAAACTGTAATGTCTCACTATAGATTTCCTTACATCAAACTGTTCTAGATACTGATACTTGCACTAATACAATTATGATAAACACTTACTATCTATGTGACTGATAAACATGGCACTCAGCAGGGCCCATTCGTAGTATAACTTCCCACTCTCATGGTTTCCTTGGGAAACAAAGTGTTTTCCCAAGTCAAGAAGCACTAAAATAAAACTGAGTTCATGCTCTTCGTCCTCAAGCTCAGAGAACAGCTCCACTGACTGAGTGAGGTATTCCTCTGCCAATCTTTTTGCCTTGATTTGCAAACACATTAATCCAAAGTTGGCCAGTGCTATGGCCCAGTTACGTCTATCCTCAAACTCCTCGCATATCTCAATTGCAGCCCGGTAACTCTCAGTGGCCTGTCGGATGTCCGCTGAATGTCTGTATGAAATGGCCCGCATGTTGTAAACCACTCCTTCCAGCTGAGTAGTACAGTGCTCGGGAAGCGATGACAGCACAGCGTCTAGCACTTCCAGAGCTGTGCCGGGTTGCTGGTTGCAGATGTACAGCCACGCCAACCATAGGAGAGCAGCAGTAGTGTCTGACTGGCCGACGCTGGACATAACGCTGTGGTCGAGGACAGTGGACATGTAGCGAACAGCTCTGTCAGGCATGCCGTGGATATGGAAGAGCCAGGACAAGCATAGAGCGTGGATATGACCCAGCACAGGCTCCATGCTGGGGGACACTAAAGCAGCGGCACGGGTCAGGTATGGAGCCACTTGTGTTGGGACGGCCACTCCATACAGCTCTGATGCATTTTCCAACAATAGCGAGATACTGCAAAGACAGTGTGACACGGTGGCTCCTACCTGTGAAAGAGAATGGATGAATGCATAAATCAATTTATATAATTTGTTCATTTTTAAATTAAATTAATGAATTAAATATATTAATAATTGTATTAACTATTTAATTTATTGTTTAATTAAACAAAATGTAATAATAATCATTGTAATAATAATCGTAATTATAATGTCATTTTTCATGTTATTTTATTATTTAAATACGATTTTTTTTATTTAATTTTTGCTGTGACACAGTGCTGCTGCCTGTGAAAGAGAATGGATAAATGGACAAATCCTTTCTTTTTTAATTTAATGAACTTATTTCATTTTTTCATTCATTTATCTTATTTTTTTATTTAGTTAATGTATCTATTAAATCATTTTTTTATTAAATTACAAATTATTAAATACATTTAATTATAAAACAATTAACCTATTATTATAAATAAATGTATGTTTTATTTAATATATATATATATACAGTGGTGGCCAAACTTATTAGAACACTAGTATTTTCACCAGCTAAAAAAATGGTTTAAGTCAGTTATTTAGTGTGTCAGTAGGAAATATGAGTTTACATTTCCAAACATTCATTTTGTCATTAATCGTAATAATCCAGTGAGATTTTTGTTTGCACGAGGAGTCTGACAACAGCCAGTGCTCCACACAGAGATCTGATCTGATCATCATCCAGTCTGTCTGGAATGACGTGAAGAAACAGAACAAACTGAGACAGACTAAATCCAGAAGAACTGTGGCAACATCTCCAAGATGCTTCAAGAGACCTACCTTTAAAGCTACAGTACTTTTAAAAGTTTTAGGGACTTGTGTAAAAATGCTGTAAAATGAAGATGCTGTCAAAAATAATGTCATAAATTGATTTCTTTATCAAATAACGTCTATTAACTAAATTAAATCAACATTTGGTGTTTAAAGCAGCTTTTGCTCTAGGTCAGGGGTGTCAAGCTCAGTTCCTGGAAGGCCACAGCCCTGCACAGTTTAGATGCAACCCTAATTAAACACACCTGATCCAGCCTAGGTGCACTTGTGCATAGTTTTTCAGGTAGCTTTGCAGGTAGGTCACTTGAAGCATCTTGGAGATGTTGCCACAGTTCTGGATTTAGTCAGTCTCAAATTGTTCTGTTTAAGCACAACAACAATTCAGAAAATATTATAACAAGTCAGAAAACACAATGACAAATCCGAAAACAAATTTACAAGTCAGAAAACACAACGACAAATCCGAAAACAAATTAACAAGTCGGAAAACACAACGACAAATCAGACAAACCGGAAAAGGTAGGTATAGTTTGAGACCGCGCCATTGGTTTGGGATTACTCACCGCTGACTGGATGAGACATCTGTCAATCAATGTATACAGAGAAGAACATTTAGTTAAAAGTGGCTGTAAATCATTACCTCAAGTGACGCAGATGGATAAGCGCGTGTCCTTGGCTTTTTGACGCGATCGACCCGGGTTCGATCCCGCCTTTTGCCGAACTTTTTTTTCCTCCCTTTTCAAATCTCGTATTAGCAATGGATTCTATTTACACTAAGTGAAAATAGCAGTATTTTTAGCAATATGCTATTTACACTAAGTGCAAATACCTATTTACACTATGTTAAAATAGCAGGATTTCAGTGCTGTAGCTTTGCAGATAGGTTTCTTGAAGCATCTTGGAGATGTTTCCACAGTTCTTCTGGATTTAGTCTGTCTCAGTTTGTTCTGTTTCTTCATGTCATTCCAGACAGACTGGATGATGATCAGATCAGATCTCTGTGTGGAGCACTGGCTGTTGTCAGACTCCTCGTGCAAACTAAAATCTCACTGGATTATTACAATTAATGGCAAAATGAATGTTTGGAAATGTAAACTGATATTTCCTACTGACACACTCCTACTAAGTGCTTCCTGAAACCACTATCAAGGTATAGCACCCACCTGAAGTGATGCTCGCTTTGCACAGCTTTCAGCCAAACGTGGCTGTCTCTGGTCACTGTAGAGTCTTGCTAACACCAGGAAAACTTGGCTCAATGTCTCATCACATGCGTCAGGAACTTCATCAGCAATGATCAAAAGCCTTTCAATGAATGGGATTGCACTCATGCCGTCTTTAAGCTTCAGGTGGAGCTTTGCCAGGAGGAAGCAGGCCCGTGCCTCAGCAGGCTGATTCTTAGCCAGGACGGCTTTTTTTAGTACATATTTTAATACCTCAGGATCCTCACAGCCAAACAAACAATCAGGCACAGCCATCAACAAGGCAGACAAGCGCTCTGAAAAACTGACACATTTTTCGTGGTTCTTCTGTGTTAGGTAGATGAGTGCCAGGTTGGAGTAAATGGCAGAGAGCAGAAACATGTCTGTGAAACAGTCCCTGGGTACATTCAAGGCTTCCTCATAATAAACCCGAGCTTGAGAGAACTTTGACCTCCCTGCACAAAGCTGTCCAAGAAGAAAACAAATTCGACTCTGCGCCCAAGAGACATGCTTCTTTCGTGCCAGTTCTCGGGCTACGCCTAAATACGCCACTATCTCCTCTTCATCAGAGTGACCCTCGAAATGTGAGATGAGGAATTCTGGGTAAGCGCTGTACAAAAGCAGGAACTCCGGCTGGTGGTCACGGCTGCTCAAGAATGAAAGCATTGCATGATGTTCATCTGGACTGGTGTTGTCCTGCTCTAAGCAGACAGAAAACCGTGGGATTTCCCGGGACGACTCCGTATCATCCGCTTCTTTCTTCATCTGTTGCTTGCTGCTGACTGATGAAACATCATTTCTTTGAGACTCATCTACCTCACTCAAAATGTGTTTGACTTTCTGTTTTAGGTTGTTTAATTCTGTCTGACGAGTCTTGCCTGGAGACAAAGAATAAACTAATAAATAAATGTGTTTAAATAAAATAGAAATAAACAGATCATTATTTTAATTAGCCCATCCTAAGCATCAATCTAGACATTAGTCATTTAAATATACAAAAATGACTCTTTACACATATAAAATTCTATTAAATAATTAGTAATAGTTAGTTTCATTTTATTTGCTCTGAATGAACAAACAAATAATAGACAGACAGACAGACAGATAGATAGATAGATAGATAGATAGATAGATAGATAGATAGATATTTACTCACTTTGAACTGATCCTGGAATTTCTTTAGCTAGATCTGTGGTATGTAAAACAAATAAAAAAACGTTTAAAACAGAGAGAAGAAAGAATTAAGAAATGTAAACACAAATATTTAAATCAAGTCATGTTTCCTGTGATGCTGGTTCATTTCCGTGCGCTTTAGCGCCTCAAGTGGCCTAATAATGTAAATCGCGTCAGGTGCTTTAGAACTACACGGCAGAACATACAACAGTAAGGTCCAATCTTTGTAAATTCAAAACTGTTGTGGCCCTGTGCTGACTGTCTGTAATTTACGTGAAAATATAACCCACAAACACAGTAACCCGCGCAATCTTAAGTATTATTTCTGTCTACCGTTACGAAAGCGTTGTTTTTATGAGCACCGCGATTTGTAGACGACCGTATTAGTGATAACGACGTTCTGTTTTAGCATTTAAATCCGCTGGACAGTGACTGAGAAAGATGCCGAAGAAAGGCACGAAGCCCGTTTTTACAGCTCCACGATGGGAAGAAGTTCAAGGTAAAACGCAGCTAGTGCTGATTGAGCGCCAATAACATCAGCACTAAATAAGACAGCGGTTTATATTATTTTACAGTTGCTTTTATTATTACCGGTTTTACAGATTTCTGCAACCCTGACAAACTGCTGTTGTGCCCCTATGACCCACATCATCTGATCCGGGCCTGTCGGTTCCCATACCATCTCATCAAATGCAGGAAGGTGCGTGTGCAGAAGCCTCCACAACAAAAATCCCTCTTACTTCTTCTTAATTTAGGCTATTCATCCCCACACTGTTCTGTTATGAGCTATTATCAGTTCTTAACCAGTAAACATTCAATGGGGCCACAAGATTACTTACAATTATTTAAAGTTTTTAAAGTAACTTAATTAAAATGCTATAAAAAAAACTGCTAGTAGTCCAGATGTAACTTAGGCCTACAAAATGTACTGTAAATGGTCCACTTGAGAGAAAATAGGCAAATCTGTAATTTGACAGCTATAGTAAGACATCTGCCTTACAAGCATTTCAGTGATTCAGCAGCTATTTTAAATTTAATAAATATAATAAATAGTAAATTTAGTCTTAAAGGGGTCATATGATGCGATTTCAAATTTTCCTTTCTCTTTGAAGTGTTACAAGCTCTTGGTGCATAAAGAAGATCTGTAAAGTTGCAAAGACTAAAGTCTCAAATCCAAAGAGATATTCTTTATAAAAGTTAAGAGTCAACCACGCCTACCTAAAACGGCTCGTTCGAACACGCACCCACATGTCTACGTCACGATGTGGGAAGATTTGCATAACACCGCCCAAATGTTCACGCAAAGAAAGAAGACGTAACTTTTATTCTCGCTGTAGTATTGTTGACGCTGCAAGTAATGCTTGTTACATACTATTGACCCAGTACTGACACATATTATTTATTAGGTGGTTGGCTTTGTTTATTAATTTTTGTTTCTTTGTTTGTTTGTAATCAAAGATAAAGTACACGTTATATTTGTGTGTCGAAGATAAGGCTTTATTTTTGACAAAAGCTTGGTGTTCAGTTTAATAAGATTTAAAAA
>NW_015623515.1:321572-348189 GCF_001515625.1 Sinocyclocheilus rhinocerous | reverse complement strand
CTAAAGTGAGTTTGACGTTGTATTTTGTTGTTGCATTCAAGCAATTGACGCTGAAAGTAAAATGCACACGGCGCTGAAAGTAAAATGCACACGGCGCTTTTAACGAAGGAAAGCAGGAAAAGAGGGAACGCCCCCGCCCCCACGGTGATCCAGCCCGGGGTCGTCACATGTGGTTGCCGTGAGCCCGCCGGACGATCCTTCGTCGAATCCGCCAGCCGTTCCTCACTCTAGGCCTTAGGAGAAACAATAATGTACAGTATGTGGAAAATGTGTTTTTTTTTACTTTAAACTGCATAAACACATTTCATTACCGCAAATACACAAAATAATGTTATTTTTAGCAACATCATATGACCCCTTTAATGGGATTGGTTTCCCCACACCAGAATGCAGCAACAAAGCAGCTATGATGGACTGCTATGATGAAGCAGAATTGAAATCCTGCGCATAAACATTTATTAAATACAGTGGTGGCCAAACTTATTAGAACACTAGTATTTTCACCAGCTAAAAAATGGTTTTAAGTCAGTTATTTCTATCTTTTGCGGTAGTGTGTCAGTAGGAAATATCAGTTTACATTTCCAAACATTCATTTTGCCATTAATTGTAATAATCCAGTGAGATTTTTGTTTGTACAAGGAGTCTGACAACAGCCAGTGCTTCACACAGTACTGTACTGTAGTGTACTGTACTTTTAACAGTACTGTAGCTTTGCAGGTAGGTTTCTTGAAGCATCTTGGAGACGTTGCCACAGTTCCTCTGGATTTAGTCTGTATTTAACACTATTCTTGTGGTTCAGTGCAAGCCGATGGCTATTGATTGGATGGAGGCAGAATGTTAGTTTGCAGTCAATTATAAGAAAGGGGTATAGTTTAAGCAAACTAAATAATTGGTCCAGCATACAGTATGTTACCAGAAAGAAGGCTGCCATTTTCGCTGGAAGATCGAGTTTTGACATTTTGAATAACATTACGAGGTCAAATGGTCAAATTTTAAAAAAATTAAATTAAACATTTGCATGGATGAATTCTATAACATGAATTTACCAAACAGACAGGGTGAATTGTCATGTCATGCTAAGTTATTACCAAGTTACTGATTTAATATCAGCAACTAGACATTCCTAGAAGAAAACTACTTCTGTTTCAAGACTTTTAAAAGTATTGAGCACTGATAAATATCTGTGATCTTAATGTCATTTGTAGAATCATCCTGAATTGGTTGGTGAATTATGGACATGTCCATTCAATGCACGCCACTTGATGAGAAAACATGAGCTGTCCCATCACATCTCAACCTGTGTGGACCGATGCTCTGTTAATGACTCCTGCGGTAAGCTCTGTTTAACCCCTTCACCTTCATCATGTTGGGTTATTGCAGACACACTCCGTGCATAATGAATGCTTAATGTTCAATGGCAGTGGCCAGTGACAAGACTGATAGCAAGTTTCAAATCCCAGTGAGCACCTGGACTGCGCCTGTGTGTGATGAAGACTGGGATGAAGGTATCACATAGATCTGTATCCTGAGTTAATGGCAAATTATTATACCCCAAAGATCAAATTTTGCACTTGTCAGTGTGCATAATATGGGCATTTTAACATTGGATGGTGTCTGTGCCTTACAGAGGTCGACAAGCATGTAACATCAGCGCCATCTTTTATCTGGGATGTGTCCAAATCACTTCCTCAGGACAGGTCAGTATAGAGCTAACTTCACAACAACATTACTGAATCATACGCAGTAGCATTTAGGATTCCGTTTTTTCATAGTTGGCAGTGGATCCTTTTGATCAGATTGGTTGAATTTTCAATGAAAACAACAAAATCGTGACAGCACATCTCTCTTTGTATTAGGGAAAACCCCAGCACTTCCAGCAATGTGATTGCTGGTCTCAGAGCACCACGAGTTCTTCCCTGGATGAGCAGCTGTACTGATTTTTGAGTTTTTTAATGTGTCAACCATGTCAAGAATATTCCTGTACAAATGACATTGAATCCTGATAGTGTCGGTTGCTTGTTCTGGCATTTCTTGTATAGGGTCACTAGTTCTTGCCGTGACAAATTAGTTTTCTAATCTTCAGTTTAGTTTCCCAAAGGTGGAGCAGTAAAGATGGTTTAGGTTCTTAGCTGTGTTTACACCAAACAAAAGAAAAGCTTACGACCAGGATATACAGAAAACAAGACTTTAATTGATGTGTTTTGTGTTGTCATAGTTGCTTTGTGCCTGTAATTCTACCTCTGTGGTCTGTTAGGAACGCCTCTTTTTGGTGAAAAAAAATAGTTAGTAGTTTTTTTCTTAGACAAATGCTGTTCATAGCACAGATACCGTTGTAAAGGCAAATAAAACTTAATTTATAAATGCTAAAATGTGAATATTCAAATTCCTGTGAGCCTTACCAAGTTTGTAGTTTGTGCCAACATCAGACTGGCATATTTTCTTCAATAAAGCAATAGTGTTCTCTTTAATTTTGTCCTGATCCAAGGTAGCAATTTGTCTGTCCTCGTCTTTCAAGAATATGTCAGATGATCTTTAATGGAAGCACAGGATAAAGTTATAAAGTATCGTGTGCAAAACTGTGAAAACTGTCATTTAAGACAAACCACATGGCAGAAATTCTACTTGAAATATTCATAAAATGATACAAGCACTTACTCACAAAATGAACTGGTTGTTTTGACCAGCTTGGTTTTGACGAGTCCGATATCCCCAGTTCTCTCCAATTTTCCCATAAACCAATCAAAACAGGCCACCAGCAGGCCCAGGATGATGATACGTTCACCAGCCTGGAAACTCAGTTCATCTGGCCCGTTGGCATCATACTCGTCTGTGGTCTCGCAGACCCCTACTGCTGTGACAGATATTGTTACAATTGTGGTAGAGTTAAATTGTGATGATGACAATGCCGCACTGTTACATTATTATTATTATTTATTTTTTTTCTTTTTAGTTCCTAAAAAGTTTCTAAATATATAAATCTCAGAGTAAATCCTCCAGATTTTGTGTGCAGCTTATAACCACTTACCCTCTTCACTTATCCTCAATAATTTTCTAATCATTTTTTTTTATTCTAAAGCTTTTTGCTTTTTCAAATTTAGTAATTTTACAATCCAAAATTAGCTGTTTTAAATAAATACTGTTCTTTTGAACGTTTTATTCATCAAAGAATCCTAAAAAAAATAATAGGCAGCACAACCATTTTCAACTACATTAAGAAAATGTTTTCTAATAAGAAATCAACAAGAAATCATTTTTTAGCACCAAATCAGCATTTTACAGTGATTTCTGAAGGATCATGTGACACTGGAGACTGAAGTAATGACTGCTGAAAATTCAGCTTTGCCATCACAGGAATAAATTACATTTTAAAAGATATTCAAATAGAAAACAGTTAAATAATATTTCACATTATTACTGTTTTTACTGTATTTTGGATCAAATAAATGCATTCGTGGTGAGCCTAAGAGACTTCTTTCAAAAGCATTACCAAATCTTACCGACTGCAAAACACAAAACAGGATATATAAAATATTTTCTCACCAATCTGGAAGGGAAGGTCACTTGTGTCCTTTCCACCACCCACTAATATACTCTCTGGGCAGGACTTTAGAAACCACCTTGGGAAGCAAAAAAAAAAAAATCCATTGTTCTTAGTTCTGTTGATTTTGTCAATAAGTTCATATGAAATTCATAAGGTGACACATACTCATGAAAGGGAATGACCGGCTCCAGAGCTGGTTTTGGTTTGGTTCCTCTAGCCCCATCTGCAAGTGACAGCACTGTCCACCCTGATCCTAGGAATGGAGGCTCAAACAAAGCGATATCCCCCTTCTCCAGATAAAGGTCGCTCCCTGACGTAGAGCTATCAAACATCTGATTAGCTGTGCAGCATCCAAAGAAAGACCCTAAAAAGTAAGCAATATTGTTTTACTACAAATAGCAGTGATATTCACTCATACGTGTGCCAGTCTGTTTCTGAAATTAAATATAACGTATATAGTGTGCATAAACACTATGTATTTACCTTCTTGCATTAGAAAGCCTTTATACATCAGATTTAGTGTCTCTTCTTTAATTGCGATCTCAATTCCTGAATGCTGATCAAGGGAGATTAACCAGAACTCCTGGTTCATGAGAAGGTTTTCCATACACTGACCCAAGAAGCCTGGTGGAAATTACACATTTGGTAAGTCTTATGAGATATTATCTTTTAATATACACTACCGATTATTGATCCTTCAGAAATCATTCTAACATGCTGATTTGATGCTCAGTTATTATTGGTGCTTAAGTTATTAATATCGGTTTTCATTATTATTATTATTATTATTATTATCAATGTTGGATTCTTTGATGAATACAAAATTCAATAGAACAGTATTTTTATGAAATAGAAATCCTCTTTAACATTCTTAGTGTCTTCAATTTAAGGCATCTTTGCTGAATAAAAGAAATATTTTCCCCCCTTTTTCTCTTTCTCAAATCTGTCTTACCCCAAACTTTTGAATGGTATAGTGTATCATGGTTTCCACAAAAAATATGAAGCAGACATTTTTTTTCAACATTGATTATAATAAGAAATGTTTCTTGAGCACCAAATCAGCATTTCATATTTTTGAAGGATCATGCGATGCTTTTAATCATAATAATTTCACAATATGACTGCTTTACTGTATTTTTAATCAAATAAATGCAGCTTTGGTGAGCATACATAAGAGACTAAAGAAACATATTAAAAAATCTAACTTTTGGTAGTGCACCTGACTCTTACAGTACTTGACATTATTAATAATACAATACAATGTTTATTTACTGTATATAGCACATTTAAAACAACCAAAGTCGACCAAAGTGCTGCACAGAGTATGCAAAACAGAACAAGTCAACAAGATTACAAAGCTATAAAACAAATGCGTACAACATAAATGCATACAACATTATATCTGTGGCACTGAAATAAGAACAGACCCATTTTGTGGTATGTGCTGAACTTCCATATTTCTTCAAGTGTTTTAAAGGTGATAAATATAGTCCTTTCCTCACTATTGATGGATACAAAATGAGCAGACAACTCCTGCAAGACAGGGAAGCAAGTATGTTAAATACATTTCAGAAAGGTTTTGAATATTTGATGTGGTCTGAATAGGGATGACCATACAGAGATTAAGGTCACGACCCCTGAGAGGTCAGCTTCGAGCACACAAAGTTTCCTGCAAAGCACTTCCTGTGTGCCCTCATCGGCAGGAAGTCGATCTGGCCCCTCCACCATAGCCAGCTGCATAGCCAAAACTGCAACAGGAAACAGCTTATAGTTAACATCTACCACTGCATCCAACACTAACAGATCAGCCTACACATGGAAAATATTCCAGTCAGCTCTAGTAAATGTGTAAGGAAAGTGAATTAGTGATGTAAAGAGGCCAGTCAGTTAATATAAGGTGACATAATAAACCAAACCTTTATACTGCTGTAAATTCCAGGTCTAGATCTACCATTGACTTATAATCTAAAACATTCATCTCAAGAGCAATATTCGTGGTTCAATCCACAGTTTAGATTTTGTGTTTTACCATAATCATGTGATGTTTCACTGATGTGTTTAACAGAGAGGGTTAATAAATGACAGTCAAGTGGGATTTGTAAAGTCCAATGTATGATCTCTAAAAGTTACTCTTTTTTGAGTGTCACCAAAGCGGGTCAGAGTTCAAATAAAGGAATAGTTCATCAAAAAACTGAAATTCTGTCATTTACTCACCCTTCTCTTCCTACTGTGGAACATATAAGAAGATATTTGGAGAAACCGTTCAATACGGTCACCAAAACTGTTTGGTTCCCAACATTATTTAGAATATCTTCTTTCATGTTTCATTAAGTCGTACAGGTTTGGAATGACATAAATTGACTCAGAAACCAAGAACTGCCAACTCTGGGCAGTTCTTCTACACAGTATTCTATTATTATTTGAGATTATTATGTGATTAAGACAATGGAGGCAATTTACAAAGTCATCAGGATTTATTCACATCAGTCACAGTGTATTAAGAGGTAGTTAGTATTTTATATGGCGAGCTGGATTCACCTGTTGGTATATTATCATCAGAAGCTCCTGAAGTACCTTTGATGCTTCCTCTTGAGGTCTTAAAATCTGAAAAGAAATTTACACACTACAAGCTTAGTCCTAACAATGACGTGGGTCATTTCTGTAATGCTGTAGGCTACCTTTTGAACACTTTACTAGATAATTGTGTTGTAGTTTAAGGAATTTTACATCAGCCTTTCAGAAATGCATATAGTCATGTACAGACATTTAAACGTTAATAATTCTAACTTAATTAGGCTACCTTTACAACAAACTAACAGGATGGAAATGAAAACCTGTTAGCCACTGAGGATATACAGGTAGCTTACGAGGCTGTCAACTTAACTTTCATAACTGATCTTTTGAACGTTTTAGAGACAAACCAGTTAATGCCACACAACATCACAGAATCCATTAAATCCATTACTAATATATATTGATGTTTGTGCTGTTGCTTTCCCACCAAAATGGTGATGTCACTTCCTGGAGGATGATGCCATTGTTAGTGTCAGGGATTTTACAAAAGAATAACAGGATGGAAAGTGAAGGACACTGAAAAGTTAAATAAAATGATTACCAACTGATTCAATGTTCATAAGATCCAAAACAAGAAATACCTATAATTTTAGATTTCCATTCTTCTGTGCTTAGAAGTCATTGCATAGCACTTGGAGAGCAACATCTGCTCAAACCAAAGAATTACAATTATTTAGAATTCTCCCATATGTTCACTTAGGCTAATTGAGAAATTGTGAAAAAAAAAAAAAAAAAGATTTTCATAGGCCTATTTTATAAATTGTTTTAATAGAGATTTTTATCCAGTAGCCTATCAGGCAGTGCAATATGTATTGCCAAATTATTCAAAACGTACGATCAACTTCATACGTTCATTAACATACGAATGCATCACATATGTTAAGAAACACTTTTTTCTTTTTATTCTCTATGCTGTTCGTGCTGCTCAACCGCGTCCCTACCTCTAGATGAAGACTCCATAATAGTATCCCATTCATTGTGTGTGTACTCAGTCGACAGCTCTCTGCGTATCGTCCGAATTCCATCCGGATCGGACTCCACGCCGTTCCCGGTTTTGGACGAGTTTCTACGAACCGCGGCTGACATCCCGTCAGAGTTCCGAGAGGAGAAGCGAATGGTAATGTCGATCACGCGCTCATCGCGCTGTCACCAAATAAAAGCGCACAGGTGGCGGAACTGATTTTACAAGACTGCACGGACTCATGTCCTTAATGGTGAAGGCGAAAAGAAAATGAACGTCCAGAACCACAGGCAACAGGTCCAGCTACTCCCTACACCCCTGTCGGAGGTGTGTGTGTTATGTGATTTTGGCATCAGTAAGCATTTTTGTTTTTAAAAATAAATAACCTTGGCACGCAAAGTTTCAGCAAAAGTTAATAATCACACGGTGTGAGTAAAGAAGTAAAGAATTGCTGGTGGTCCGTTTTATGAGTGTAAACTTAGTAGGTGTGTCTCTGTGTATTTGGGTGAACTCAGAAAACTTCAGAGGAAGAGTGTCAGCATTTCCCCTTCCTCTCTGGTTGCCTAAAGGAAAGTGGAGTTTTAAAACCCTTGTATTATGTGGGTACATTTTTTATGGTGGGGGTCAAATTGACCCTAATTGGCTTCAATACAGTTAATCAAAAACCATTAAAAGGGAAAAATCGGGCAAAAACAGCAAACATTTAACATTAACACTGGTCTATAAACATTTATCAGTAACTCAAACTTATGTGTGCCAAGGTTTTTGCCAAGGTTATTTCTTTTTAAAAACAAAAATGCTGCCATAACACAATTTCAGTGCTTTCATAATGCATACATTATAAAATAAACACATTAACATATGATTTTTAATATTAACTATTTCATAAAAAAATTTTTATCACCTGTGTGAACTTTATAAAAAGTACTGTAACTATTTTTTTTTTTAAATTTGTTTTGAAAAACAACATTTTAAACACAACAAATGTGGACAAGCACCACTTCTGTGTGCTTCCCTGACGCTCAAACTAGAGCATGGCTACGCTAAGATCATGGGTTCAATTCAAACTGATCAATATCTATGCCTTCAGTGTAAGTTTCTTGATAAAAGGGTCTGCTAAATGTATAATGTAAATACCCTCACAGGGAAGTTGAGAAACTGACATAAGATACATTGTAGTTAATTAATTAAATTAATAATTAATTACATTGTAGTTGCCTGTAAACATCAAAATCTGAAATTTTGTATGCACATTCCACAACAACAAAGCAAAATCTTTTGCAGGCATGTTCATGATCATAAATGAGAATAAGTCACAAAATCATATAGATTAACCAATATTTCCAACAATTCAAAAATTGTAATGGGTCAAAGTGCCCCGGCAAGAAATGTCAATTGCAGTAATTATAATTAATGCAATGATTGACAGCTTATTCCTTCTTGAAATTATTCCCAGTTTGAAATTATAGTGTATTTGCATTCTGGAAAACTGCAATTTATGGATTCTTGATTACAGTAGCCTACAGTGTTTTTATCTCCCCCTTAAAATCTAGTCGAAGTGTATTAAGATAGAAGTGTATTATGATAATAAAAAATGAAACAATGTAAGTAAAAAGAGATTATAGCCTAAAACTTTGGCAAAAGCTCTCCCTTTTCCAGGCAGTTGGTGTTCCAGCATTCCTGGATAATCTAGTTATGTCTCCTAATTAATATTCATGAGACAAGCCTTTCTAGCCCTAGAGCTTTCAGGTTTGGCTTATGTGTGCCCACTTACCAATATCTATTAACAGAATATGGAAGAAAAGAATGAATGAGGAGGGTATTCTATGGACATAAAAAAAAGATGCATTGTGGTAGAATGGCAGTTATTTATAGCCTAATCAAGTCCTGGTTGATGACTATTTTATTTTATTATTATTTTTTTTTATTTTACTTTTCAATATATATTTAATTAGAAAGGGAAGGAATAAATAAAAAGAAAGACAATTTTTTTTATTTTTATTTAGGATGAAGTAAAGTAATATAAAGCCCATTCCTATTTAAGCAATTACATTTAGCGTCATTAGTTATGAATGAATGAATGAAGTTTGAAGGCGGCTGAATGGATATTCGGGTTTTTGAACCCCCAAGCGCCCTCTGGTGGAAGACGTCCAATATGTGGTTATTAGTTTGCAACATTGAAATCGAGAAATCCACCTGCTGGCTGTTCTGATAGAACAGTCAGTGCAAAACTATGCTAAAATATGGTTTGGTAAGCAATTAAACATTAAATTAGGCTTAGAAATAATATGCTCAAAATCGTTTAAATAGTTGATATTGACAACTACGCATCGATTCTCTATTTTTCTGCAGTAATTAGGTAAAGAGTCACTTTTTGCAGTGCATGTTTTTACTGATCTCTATGTGGGCCTATTGAGTGTAGAAAACATCTCTGTTACGTATGTAACCTTGGTTCCCTGAATAGGGAACGAGATGCTGCGATAACGTCATCGCTATGGGAACACCTCCGGTGTGACGAATGTCTGAAACCCTTATACCATCACGCCAATTTATTGGCCAATAGCGCTTAGCACCGCCCCAAGCATACATCATGTATGCTCATAAAGTAGTCGGGCAACTAATGCTTGGTAGCTCGAAGCGCCAAATCATAGTGCACAACAAACATCTGCTGCAGGACTCCTCAGAGTCTGCATCTAAAAAGAGTACACGAACAAAGAGTTGGAAGCATAAGCGCCAAATCAAATGAACGTGTCTGCATTAGTACAATGCAGCTGGTAACGTTAAAGAGAGAGGAGGAAACCCGCCTACTCACTGTTATAGCTTGCTATAAGCAATACTCTGAAACACGTGAGCTCTTCCACTTATTTGTTTCAGCTCAATGCAGCAGCGGAGTTGAAAGAAATAGTAATTAGTCGGGCAAACTAATGCTTGGTAGTTCAAAGCGCCAAAAACATAGTGCACAAATAACTTCTGCTGCATGACTCCTCAGAGTCTGCGTCTTGTCTGCATTAGTACAGCGCAGCTGGTAACGTAGAGAAAGAGGGGTGAAAACAATCCGCAGCCGAAAGAATCGATTAGAGCTTCCGGAGCGGGAATCAGATTTGACTAACCACCTGACTCACGAGGCGCTCTTCTGATGAACGCACGCGGTCTGGGGAAGAGAGCCAGAGAGAAGGGGATTAATTCCATTCTTTCACTCTCTGTACACTCAGGCTCATCGCCATCACCCCAAGCGTCGAGCTTGTGCGGCGCCTCATCAACCGCAGAACTGGAACGGCGGGGGTTGAATGAACATCTCTCCTTCCTCAGAAAGAGAGCAGCCCATAACGCAACTTACTCACAAACACAGATATCACGGATACAACAATAGATAAAGGCCGCAAAGCGGTCTTCCTACCTGTTTCCTCGTGAGTCTGTGTAACATGCATCCATACATAAGCCTACCGGAAAACTCATTGTGTCCGCCTTAGAGGAGTAAACTGCTCTATATAAATAGATGGCTTAGAACACAAGAATCTCTTTCCAATGGGCAACAGATGATTCGCTTCCTGAAGGAATTAAAATCTGATGAAATAGCGCGCAGCACGCATATATGAGCATACGTGACGTGCTTGGGGCGGTGCTAAGCGCTATTGGCCAATAAATTGTCGTGATGGTATAATGGCTTCAGACATTCGTCACACCGGAGATGTTCCCATAGCGATGTCTTCATCGCAGCATTGAAGTGAACCTATGAGAGGGAACTGTTATTTAGTTCTTGCATTGAACTGCACCGTGTTTATGTTTCCATGTCTGTGTGACTCTGGGATCTACGCTGCGGTGCAACATCTCTCTTTGTCTTTTGTTTGGGCGTTATATTAGCCTGTACTGCTAGTTCTGCCCTTGTGAAAAGATAAACAAAATATCGTTGTTCTTAATATGAGCTTGATATATAAGCTTCGTTGTTGCTTGAAATGTTCACTCATATGATGTTTCTTTGTTTAACAGCTGGAAGAACACATGAATGTAAAAGAAGAGGAATCGTGACCTTGGATGTTTTGTATTGAAATGATTGCAATATTGTAAGTGGTATTAAATTGTATTTGTATTAAAATGGTTAAAAAAAAAACTAATTTAAAAATGATTAAAACACTATTACACAATAGTTCTGCTGAACAGTTGTAAATAATTGTTAAAAAAATAAATGCGATAAAGCTTCCAAGTGTTGTGATCAGAGTTTCACCATTAACATGCATATAAGAGATTTGGGCTAGTTGGCACAAGGGCTACAATATGAGTAATTAAATTCTTGCAATGATTTTGTATTTTGATTTTAAACAGTTAATTTATTTTGCAGTACATGTTGAGTAAATAATCAAACACAATAAAACCCCATTCAGTTTAACATACGAAGAGTTTATTTGCAAAATCAGATAACTGTGTTTTATTGTGTTAGTTAGCTGTATTTTTTTAAATTTATTTTTAACCTAATCAAAATAACCCAACTACAGTTTGATTGAGATTAATTGGAATGCACAATGAAAAAAACATGATTTTTGAAAATTGTTAAAAACGGAGTTATCTGTTTTTGCAAATGAACTCTTCATATTAGGACAGAGGTATTTTTTTATAATTGTCTGTGCGTATTATCACTTGTGCGTTATAAGTTGTAATTTTATACAACTTAATTTACTCACATTAATTTAATGTCTTGTGCGTCATTATTGTTTCCCTTTCTACTTTCTACTTTTCGCTTTCTACTGATTTTATGTATTGTTGCATACAGTAGCCTACTAATGTCTCTGTGTAATACTAGTGATGTTCGGTTCTTGAACGAATCGTTCTTTTGAGCCGGTTCTCAGGAAGTAACCGGTCGAATCGGTTCACAAATCGAACTGAATCGAACTTTAGTTCCGGGTTGATGACGCAGGACAGTTATTGTTTTTTCAAGCATTTAATAAAACAAACAAACAAACAAAAAACAGAAAAGTCACGGCACGCTAAGGGGTCTCTGTTGTAACTTGTAAGTCTGAAGGGAGGCAAGCCTCCGCTGTAACTTTACCTGCGGGTGTCGCTGTTGGACAGTGTTACTTTATAAAAACAAGTGACTTTTATACTTTTAATGCCATATTTAGTAATAGTTGCGATTTATTTTTGTAATATCAATTATTTTGTCATCCAATTTTTTTGAGGGGACACTGCCTCCCTTGCCTCCTCGGAGGGAACGTCCCTGCTGTGTGTTTCCAAACACTGTTGAAAGGGACATTTAATTGAATAAATATGAGATGCTCTATAACAGCACTGAAAAATTACTGCAAAATTGCTGTAAAAAGTTAGCTTACACATGTATAATTTTGTCACTCGTGATAATTTTGTAGTATGTTACTTACGGTATTTAACTCACATTTACTATATTTACTCTGTACTTGCTCTGCATTTATTTTTTATCCTACCAATGTACTTATATTCATTGTAAATATTTGTTTGTTGAGTATAATACTGTACATTGTGAGCATATGGCCTCCGTGGACCTCTGTCTTGTTTCATCTTAAAATTATAGAATCTGAATAATACTACTTAAGATCACTACATAAAATTCTGCTATATTTCCCAATTATTTGTGTGTGAGTCAATCAATCTGTCTTTCTGTCTGTTTGTGCCAGGATACAGTTTTGTTCCCTTAAAGGAGATTTAAACTTGGGTCATTCCATGTGTGTTAACGGTGACAGTGGGACATACAGTATGTTTTGGGTGAGTTACTACTATTTTTGCAGGCATGCAGTAGGGTTTTGATGTCCCATAAAACAATGTTATGTTAACAACATATGTTATGACAATTATAACATTGGGGGGAATCAACTTATTGGCATTCAGCACAAGAATTTCTCATCAAGCAACTAAACAAATATGCTATAATTCAGGCCATTCATTCAAAGCAAACCAGAAAAGGCTTCAACATGTCTCTTTGTTTGACAATCCCTATTGAGCTCTGCAATGAGTTGTGTGGAGCATAACTTATATATATAATAATTAAATTATTATATTTTATATATATAATAGTTAAATGTTTTTCATTCATACAATAAATGTTGTTACTGGGTCAGTGTGTATCAACTCAACCATGCAGTTTTAGATCTTGATCATTTTCGTCTGGTGAAAGTGGTACGTATTAAGTACAAGAAATATTAAATGCATGGATTAATATACTTAAATAATATATTTCAGCAATCCTTAAACAAAATTGTATGCCAATGGTGACAGTTCCAAAATGTGAAAAAGCACTTTCCCCCAAAAAGTTTGCATGCCTGTAACTCAAGAAGCATTAAAGATATTATTTTTTTAGACTGTGGTTCTTAAAAAAATCTATCTTGTTTCCAACTATCAAAACAACTTCATGATTCCCCAGCTCAGCCAAGCTGGTCCACCAGCTTTGACCAGCTAATAACCAGCTTAAACCAGCTTGAACCAGCTACTATCTTAAACTGGTATTAGCTGGATCTTCCAGTAACAAAAATATAATCTAATAAATTGCAATTAAGGCGTATTGAATGTTAAAATGCGTTTCAATGTACATTTGGTCGAGCAAATGCTCTTTTCCTTTTCAACGAAATCGTTTTTCGAGCAATATAAGTTTAAAAGGATAAAACAATAACAAAGTAATCAAAAAAAACACAGTAAAAGGAAAGTATAATACAATACATCAGTAGTCTTTTGTACCTGCTTATACTGTGTGTACTGCGCATGCGCGTTGTGTGTAATTACAGATGGGATGGTGCGAGCAGCTCTCAACGGGACTCACACACACCGCCTGCGGGACAAACCGCGAGGAGGACACCGCGACCAGTCTCACAGAGCCAGTCACTGTCATCTAAACCGGCCTGACCGACCCACATCCATTGAGCGGTAAGACCTGAGACATTGTGAAAGTATCTGAACTCGCCGCTTTATATTTAAGCAGCTTTGGTGGAAGAGAGACGCGCAGTATATCAGTTTATAGCTACTACTGTAACTTTGATTGACAGTCAGCTAAACAGACCACGAATAATCACCCGGTTCAAATAAGTGAAATTAAACTTCAGAACACACATTTAAAACATGTTTATAGTGAGATATTTGGGAGTTTATGGCCGGAGGGAGCGGATAAATCGGGACAGTAGTTGGCCAGTCCAAATTCTTTAACACGTACACTGTAAATATGATGTATGCTCACTGTGTCAACTTTCCTGCTGTAAATACACTAACTTACATCAAATGTCAACTAAATAAAGTCGTCTAACTATAAAAGAACTGTGTGAAATACAGCTATAAAGTGTTTTTGATTGCGACCGACCGTCGTTAAGTTTTGTCCAGAATAAAGGGTGTGTCTCTATCTGTCCTGAAAACAGCACGTCAACTTTCTAAACGTGTAGTGCACACGAGCTCTGCCATGCCAATTCTCATTACTTTCTCTTTCATTTCATTGATAGATGCTCACATTGTGCTGCAGGTGTGTGACAACTAACACGGACATTTTAACATGGATAACACCAAGATTTTAGAATAATATATATATATATATATATATATAAAGGAAAAGGAAGTATAAATAAAGTCACAACAATAAAATATTGCAACAATAAAAAAATTGCATTTTAATTTAATGCTGTTTAAAGTAGTTTTAGATTCATTATACTGTGTGACACTGCTATCATTACAGTGCTTGACATGTCATGTCAACTACCTGCAGCTTCATGGTTTATGACATCAACAATTCTGTGTTTTTCTGTCAATATGGGGTGCTGTGTGTACATTAATGAGGAAAAAAAATTAACTTAAATGATTTTAGCAAATGGCTGCAATATAACAAAGAGTGAAAAATTTAAGGGGGTCTGAATACTTTCCGTACCCACTGTATATATATAAAGCATTTTCCTAAACACCTGTAGTACCACAACAAATAGTTTATGCATTTGTTGTGATGTGTATGCAAAAAGGGGCCTTATTGGCTTGTTCAGTCACAGTGGAGATTTATTTATGAAATGCACATGAATTAAAATTGTAGCTTAAATATGTACATCACTACTAAGTAATAGAAGATAATACAGAAATTGTTATGAAATATGACGTGCTAAAAGTGATTGACATTAACGGTTAATAAGGTTTGCATTTAAAGTTGGGTAGTTGTTTTTACACAATTAAATGTGCATTTGTAGTGTACTTAAAAAACTGTACTTGCAGATAACATAATATTTATTAAATAAAAGGCCACTTACCTGTATTTAAAGTCACTTTCATGACTATGTTTCTAAAGACACGTAAGTAAATTTTTTAAAAGGGCACTTTGTTATGTCAAAATAAAATTTTCAATACATTTGTTAATAGTATTTTCTTTTGTTGTACTTTAAAGACATACATTTCTTTCGATGTGTTGACTAACATGCAGTACTAAAGCACATGTAAAGTACTTGATAGTTATTTTAACTGTATTGTGTTATATAATATTACAAAGGTAACATATTGTAAATGTACTAAGTTGCAATTTAATTATTACATGTGTAATTACAAATATATGACATACATGACAAACGAGTTTCAATAAAAATGACTTTAAAGTATGTTTACCACAAATACTTGTCATTACAGAAGACTTCAGCAGAAGACTTTAACCACATTTCAAAGACAGAAGTAATTATGAAATTACATATACAGATTTTGCCTACTTATTGTAATCATACTCAAGTGGGCCAAAAATCACTCTAAAGTTCAGCTAAGTGTATTTAATATAAATATAAACTATAATTATGCAGTTTATATGTACAGTTAAGTGTCTGAAAACGTTACATTCAGTTCACAGTTAAATATATTCTTTTGAGGTGTATTATTTCCATAATAAGTACTCTTTTTAAAAGTATGCTAAAGTGTATTTCTCATTCACACGGGTTTGAAAGTGGTTTCTATGGATACTTGCTGATTTAAACTGCTGGTGTTGGCTCTTGCTTTCTTGAACATAAGCCATTCTGACTGGCCATAAAACGAATAAACAGTGTGTTATGAGATGATCCATTTGTGCAGCTTTAACTGTCTGGTTGTGACCGGCTAGTCTAGAAGGCAATGTGCTTTGCTCAATTCATTAGTCACATCAGCAATACCACTTTGCCCATACCAAAAAAAATAAAATGACATGAAATGCCAGTAGTACCACAGTTGCATACTCTTACCTGCCGATGTTAAGTTTGGATAAACAAGACTTGATGAGATCTATTCTAAAACATATTTAACTGTTTGTCTGCTATCAGATATGGTCATTGATTGTCCAGTAGCTTTATATGTGTTGTAATCAATAACATTCTTCAGCATAAAGGAGATCAATGCTGGACTCATAAACCCATTAACAGTTGTGCGACCTCTGCCCACCTAGCACTGTTTATTCTGCCAATGTGGCTTTACAGTGATCTGTTGGTGCAAAATTGTTTTATTGGTATCAAGTGTAAAGGTACACTACCATTAAAAAATTTGGGGGCACATTTTTTTTTTGGAAGAAACTAGCCTAATACTTTAGTGTAGGGCTGTGCAATATATCGAAATTATCGAAATATCGCAAATGTACATATCGCAATATGCATATCGCTACAGCTTGCAATATTTGGGGCCATGAACAAAAGACAAAGAGAAAATCACTCACTGCTCTTACCTAAATAACTTTTGTAGCTTAAATAAGAATCAGTGCATATTGAATTCATAGAGTAAATACTAATCAGTGTTGTATTTTTCCTTTTTGATTACACTAATGTTAAAATGACATTTTTATGTAATGCTCGAGTAAAACACTAGCGTTCACTTTCAGAAGTTGTTGTAGGGGTGCTTTCTTATTAGAATCAGAATCAGAATGAGCTTTATTCACCACTTAAGTGTGCGCAAACACAAGGAATTCGTTGTGGTATAACCATATATATATGACACAAGATAGTTATAGAAGTTCACAGAACTGACTCAGCAACAGCTGAGTAAAACGGTTTCATCTGAGCATGTGGCACTTTAAGCATTATCGTATCGCATATCGAATATCGCATTATTTAATGAGTTATCGCATATCGCATTTTTCTTCAATATCGCACAGCCCTACTTTAGTGCATTAAAGGGTGCATTCAATTCATAGTAAAGACTTTTACATTGGTACGATTAACAATTTCTGTTTCAAATAAATACTGTTCTTTTGAACTTTCTGAAAGAAATGTATAATATTAAGCAGCACAACTGTTTTCAATATAATAAGAAGAAATGTTACTTGAGCACCAAATCAGCATATTAGAATGATTTCTGAAGGATCATGTGACACTGAAGACTAATGGCCGCTGAAAACACAGCTTTGTCATCACAGGAATAAACTACATTTTAAACTACATTAAAACAGTTATTTTAAATAATAACGTTTCACAAAATTACTGTTTTTACTGTAAATTTGATCAGATAAATGCAGCCTTAAGAAACATAAGAGACTTCTTTAAAAAAATTAAAACATCTCACCAAATTCAAACATTTGAACAGTAGTGTCTCCTTGTTGTTTTTCAGATGGCGGATGAGGAACTGGTGAAGAAGATGGTACGGGCGGTGCTCCAGTCCACTAAGAGTGGCGTGTCACTGTCTAACCTGCAGGTAGAGTATAAAGACCTGACGGGTGAGCTCATACCTTATAAACAGTTGGGGTATGCCACGCTGGATGCCCTCCTGCACAGCATGCCTTCGGTCGTGAAACTGGATAAAGGGCAGTCTGGGGAGGTAAGTCTCTCCCTTACCTTTTGAAATTCAGTTATTCAGCAGGGATACATGAATACTAAATCTTTAAATGGTTAAAAACCCATAGGTGGTATGCCATGCTACCACAGGAAACGAGATGACCCACGTTACTAAGCTTGCGGCCCGTCAGCGCACAGCTAAGAGGACCGGCCGACCTCAAGTGGTGAACTGTCAAATGAGAGTCAAACCAGCAGCTCCTCTTGCACTGAATGGTGAGACTCTGATTAGTTTTGTTAAATATGACTGCATGCAACTCTTACTTTAAAGTGTTATTCAGAATAATAACACAAAAGCTTATGTATTCAGATTTCAGATGATGTATAAATCTCAATTTCGAAAAATTGACCCTTATGACTAGTTTAGTGGTCCTGGGTCACACATAGAGAATGTATGCTAAAAGTACATTTGAAATAATCGTTAATTTAATAATCTATTGTCATGCTTTAAAGAAGTACATTTATTTTGATTTGTTGTCGAAAGCACATGTAAAGTACTTCATTATAATTTTAACTGTAGTGTTATGCAATGTTACATTTACAGTTAATATATTTGAAATGTACTACATTTCAACATAATCTTTACAAACATGTATAATTACAAATACGTGAAATGCAAGTTTCAGTAGAAGTTACATTAAAGCATATTTTAGTTTACAGTTTTGTTAGATGTGACTGTGAATGCAACATGTCTATGTGTTATCCATGAGACATTTTAAAGAGAATGTATGCTAGTGTCCTGTGCATCCCGTGTCTTTTTTGGTTGTGCGTGTGGCCTATTTAAACTCCTCTGAGGATGTGAGCACAGTTCTGGATGTACTAAGAATAAAGCTCTGCATTAGATCATTCAGATTACAGGTTGCGGCTGTTCTGGGAGCTGCAAACTCACTGTCAGCTTCAGGGTTTTCTGCGCTCACGCTGTCCCTTGATCAGTGACTCAGTATTTACTTGGCTTGCCGTGATACAGCAGAAAGCGGGCATCTGTATTGACCTAGAGGGAGGTTTGGAGACTGCAGTGTTGTGGAGAGGTACAGCAGAGCCTGCGTGGCTGTTCAGGGGAGGATTGTCTGAAACCGTTTCTTTTTTTTCTCCTCATCTGTTATTTAATGACTCAACTGCCGCTGCTGTGGTGATGCTCTGCCTGTTTTTGTCTACTTAGCTCACCATCTGCTGTCTTGCAGAAACGATCAGCCTGTGGAGCGCTTATCTCAGGAGGGCTGTAGACAGTGATAAGGTGTTAAATTGCTGCCACTTTTCCACGCTAGACCGGTTGGACGGCTTGCGCTGTTAGCAAGCAACCGGCTGAGTTTACTGCCGGGTTGGAAGATATGATGTCATTCTGTTACAGTCAGGTTAGTGGAATGATGTCATATTGAATGTGTATGAGAGAAAATGGGTTTGAAGTCCTGTTGACACAGTGTGAGTATGATGTAATTGTTATTTAGTTGAGACTAGTTTGCAGCTGCTGTTGCATTTCAAATGCTATGTGTAAAGAGGAGAGTAATATTTTGGTGCATGTTCTAATTTCTCGTGATTATGCTGACTTCCAGAAACTTCATGGTCATCTAGTTGGAGAATGTGCAGAGTTATACCTTATAGATTGTCTGTTAACTAAACTGATTTGTGTGCAATGATATATGTTTGATCTAGCTTACAGTGTTTGGCTTCATCTGTTTGATTAAAGGATTAAGCACAACAAACTGATATTTTTATAGTTTCTATAAAAATAGTATTTGTTCTATTGTTTCTATAGGATTTGTTAAAGAGATCAGAGAAAAAAAATCTGTTGTTGTTTACTTTCTCCCATGTTGTTCCCAACATGTGTGCTTGTCTTTCTTCCATGGAATACAAAGGAGAAATGGAGCACAAAAGGAGCAAAAGCAGTATCTACCCATAAAAGCGGTCCATATTACTGTTATCAATATTCCAAGTCTTCTGAAGCTGTATGACTGTTTTGTGTGAAGAACAGACAGATATCTAAGTCACAGTTCACAAAAAATATTGGCATTCGTCTGACATATGAGAGAAGCATGTAATATTTGATTTGTGAACAAATTGTTCTTTTGAGTTGGATTTTTTTCAGTTAATCCATTGATCTGGTTGAAAATAACAGCATGAGTCAGAGTGATATTGTCTCAGGTTCCACTCACTGACTCATTGATCAGAGATCCAATCACAGCAGTTAACAACCCATCGGAGAAAAAAACGACAACATTGTAGTCTGTTTGTCACACAAAGCTGTTGTATGGCTTTAGAACATATAAGTCGTATGGACCAATTTTATGATACTTTTATGGTGGGTTTGCATCCTTTATTGTCTTCTGACAATCAGAGATTTACAGATTTTTTTCGTCTTGTTGATATTATTGTTAGAAAATGCTGCTTACTGCATCATTTTACTGTCGGTGACTCGTCGTGGCATGCATGCAGTGTAGACAGAACCACTGATTATAGTGGTTTCTGTTTGTTTTTCTAGTACCCGGTAAAGACACAGTGTAATCCAGCAATAATAGTGTCCATGTGAGGAAGTGTGCTTTAATTGCAGTATGTTGATAGAAATTGTTGTTCATGGAAATTCCTGTCATTACAAAGCACTGTAAAAGGGTCACAGGACACTCAAATGCTTCAAATTCTGTCTCTGTAGATAGGAAATAGGCCTGGAATTATATGTGTGTTCTTTTCAGTCTTATATATTAGATTATATATTTGACTTTTTTGATTTAGATATTGTCTCATCTCCTTCATAGCAAGGCCAAGGACATCTTTGAGACAGCCCGACCATTGTGGACATCTGGGGCGAGGTGGAGGTCGTGGAGGGGGACATGGAGACCCCCTTCCTCGCACAGGAAGCTTGAGGGACTCCCAGCCTGATGGGAAAGGAGGCAGACCCCACAACACACCCACAAGAAGACCCTCCCTTCCCTCAGAAAGGTGAAAGACTCAAAAACACAAAGCCTGTCAAGTGGAGTCTCAAAAAGTGATAAAATGCAATAAAATAGGTAAAACTTTGCATTATAGCCACATTAAGAGCTACAAATAAATAAGTTAAAGTACTTTGAAATTCCTATATTGAAAGATAAAAAGTACAGCTGACACTTTCTTACGAAAAAGCATCTTTTAAAGTAAGCGCACCTATTGTGTGAGCAGCATTTTGCCGAGCAAGTAGCTGAGAATACAAATCAAGTCCTAATGAGTCAACAGAAACAAGCTCTTTATTTTTTCACTGACTCTTAATTTTCCAGTTTTGCAACTACGTGTCTCTAGCTGTTGATACTGTGTGACTTGATTGGCAATAACAGAGAGCAGTTCAGCTGAATGTTGTCTGAACCTAGTGCTTATTCAGCAATCGAATGAAGGGTGCTGTCTGTGTGTGTGTGTGTGTGTGTGAAATCACTCCAGCCAAAAACCATTGAGAGCAAACAACTGACCTCACTCTTTAGAATTGTGTTCTCTATCGCTTACTGTGGCACACACACAATGGCTGTGAGGGTGGCAGAGTTAAGCGGGTGTACTGGGGTTTGTTAATCTTCCCTCCATTCTCTCACAGATTAGCCATTCTAAACCAGTCCACAATGAATCAGCACTTTCCCTTTGGTACAGGTTGAGGGGGAGTTTGGGTCATCTGACACCTAGAATCATATGCAAAAAGACCTCCACACCCCTGCTTTATCATGCTGCAGCACTTTGCCAAAATGTCTGCTTTTGTCCTTACTATCACCATTGTATTATTTGCTCTATATCCCTCCTGTCTGCTTAGTTTATGAAAACTCTACTAGGCTATTTTGCAGCAGAATTAAGATGACCAATTAATTACACAGATTAGGAGGATAACTCGGCAATAATGGAGTATTAAATTTGCATTTATTTTCATGAATTATTTTTTTCTGTAACATAATCCTATTTTGCATCATTATATTTTCTTTAGTATTTTGATGGACATAAGCGTGAACCAGATTATCAAAAAAAGCAAAAAATGTAGGGTGCCAGCTTGGTTCTGTCCATTGGTTGATGTTTGGGTTTTGAGATATCTTTTCAAGGGAAGATTGAAGTTAAGACATTTTGACAGCATTACACCGTCAAATAAATAAATAAATAAAGATAGGGTGAATTTTCATGCTGACTTTGTTTCGGTGGAATGCCAAAGATGAAGTCATCAAGAGTTAAAACGGAGGTGTCTATTTACACTAAGTGCAAATATCCCGCCTTGTTGGCAGAGGCTATTTACACTAACTCCGCCCACCAACATGTGATTGGGCTAGACAAAATTACAAAAGACAGCTGTCAAAGAACATCTCCATTGGCGTAAGTGGTAAAACGCATAGTGCAGATTTTTGCCGCGATCGACCCGAGTTCGAATCCGCCTTTTGCCGAACTCAATTCTTTTCCCTTTTCACATAACATATCGCATCGGAAAGGCATTAATTTTCAATAATAATGAAGGAAAATAATCGAAAAGTTGAAAATGAAGTATCGGGTAGGGTTAGGGTTGAGCATCCATTTAATAATTTTAATAAAACTTATAATTTACACTCAATACGTTATTATTGCAGACTGTTTTATAATGTACTACAATACTGAGGTGCAGATAATTGCCACTATTTGCAATAAGTAGTATGAATAGCAGAAAATACTGCTATTTTTACATAGTGTGAATAGAAGCTATGGCTATTTGCACTTAGTGTCAATGGCATCTATCACTAAGCAAATACGCTATTTTTGCGTAGTGTAAATAGCATCTTTCTCTAAGAAAATATGCTAATTTTACTTAGTGTAAGTAGCATCTGTTGCTATTTGCACATAGTGTAAATAGCATATATCACTATTTACACTTAGTGCAAATAGCTGATGCCAAAAAAAAAAGGCGTGATTAAAAAATTGTGGACTGAAGTCCCTTCTTATGGACCAAAATGAGAACTGGTTGCTTTTGGTCCACCTAAAGAGATCTGGTTCATTGGAAAGAGTGTTGAATGGCTGTTTTATAATACTGGATACACTCTATCAACAAATGAAATTTTGGGGTAAAAGGTTAGTTAAAATCTTGCAGTATATTAACCAAAAATTTCAGATTTCAAGTTCTCCTTAATATAATCTCATGTTTCCCCCCCCCTAGATCAGACAAAAGAATGACACTTCCCTCCAGATTCCAAAAAGAAGTCCATGCCCATCTCTCCCAAAACCAACAGCAGAGCAATGGTGAGCACATTTTGGGTGGGAAAAGTGTTCAATATGCAGGGTATCTAAACATTTCTCTCCACAAGAAACTCCTTTAAAGGTTATAGTTATCCTGGAGTCTCTAACTTAACTTCCTGTCCCAGAAAACATTCCAGACATGGGATGTTCATTAAGGATGAAAAGAGAACAGTCAACTTCTGTCTCAAGCAGGCAAAAACCTCCCGCTGTTACACAGAGGGATCTCTCAGGACTACATGCCTTCAGTTCTGATGTTGCTATGGGCTATATTTTAAAGTGATAGTTCACCCAGAAAGGGAAAAAAATGTCATAAATGGAAAGTCATATTCTCTTGGGTGAATAAATAATGACAAAATTGCTATAAGACTTAATGAATAGAGTCTGATTCGCTGCAAATTTATTTAGCATCTGTTTATGATTTTATGGTTTTAGTTTATAGTTTGGCAATGCAGTATTGCTAATAAGCTGCAGCATTTATGTTGTTGATATTTCTAGCCCCTTCTATCCTGAATGAAAACACAACTCCATCAAAACCTAGGCTGCCTCATTCTGCGCCTTACAGTCCCAAGCTGGTGCAGTCCCGTCTTAAAGAGGTTCTTAACAAGCACAGCAATGGCCTCTGGGTATCCAAGCTGCCTCAGCTGTATCGAGAGCATTATAAACAAGACCTACCCAGTGAAGCCCTGAAAGACCTGGAACACTGGACGCACATTTGTACTGTAAGTTTACAGATGCCTGATTAGCCTGTCATCTGATGTCATTAGAACACAGTAGCATTATGTGTAATTGTGTCATTAAAGGGATCAAGACATGAGAATCAATTTATGAAAACAAATTGCAACCTTCAGAACTTAAAATATCCTCCCAAGTTCAAAAAGACTGTTTATTGTTATAAGACCATTTTGAAGTCAGAATCCAAACTCATTAACATAATGCACATTTACCTTGTTTTTTTGTTGTTCCTGGCTGTGTGTAGCACCTACAGCTCTGCATATTTGCCAGTTTAATTCTAAGGGTTGGAGAGAGAATTGGAGACAATTCATGTGATTCTCACCAAACTTGGTCAACATTACGCCAAGACACTTGTCCACCTTTTTCTTGTCGTAAAAATGGGCGCGGCCATTTGTAAATTCTATGGGTCTGGCTTCCGGTCTCATCTGCATCCAGCTATTTTTAGCTGTACAAAACAGTTCGTTTTGCTGCTTGATATTGAAAATTGGTGTGTCTTATCATATTATTTTAATGTATTATCTTAATTATGAACACACTGGTTTGTAGTGCAAACAGTTTTACCGTTTACTGCACGTTGTTATTCTCCTCGTTATTTACCTACAGCGGCTAATGAACCGGAAGTCTCACCCATAGGCTTACTTCCGCATTGAAGAAAAAGGTGGATATCTCGAACAGTGTTGTCATGGTGAGGGATTACGTTAATCACAAAAAGGGAAACAGGAATTGGTTGGGAATTGGCTGTTGTAGTTCACAAGTCACAGTGCCACCAGATGGCAGCCAGAAGTCTGCCCAAGTATAGGTTTCTGCAGTACCTTAGGGCTTTGCCCATTCAATTAAGGGCATTCCACAGGCTGTGGGTGTTTGCAACTGCTTTACCTGATTTGCTAACCCACTTGGGGCTAGGTTTAGGGGCATCCAGTATGGTAAAGTGGTTGATAAATGCCCACTGATTAGGAAAGGTCCCGTTTGTTAAGTCGAGACCTCAAACTCAATTGTGCATAAATGATTAATAAATTAGCTCTGTGTATTTGTCTGCAGAATAAAAATGCTGTCTTGTTGTTCGGTTTGCAGGTTGAAAAACCATGCAGTACCAAACCTCAAGAGTTGCTGCTGTACCCTGCTAAAGAAACTAGCCAGATTACCCCACATAGTGCTGCTACACCCCCCACCCATGACAAATCCCCATTTCATCACAAAAAACCTCAGACTCAAAGATCATCTGCCACTTCCAAATCAAGCACTCCGGCATCCCCTAGGGATCTACCACCCGACGTCAAGCAGAAGCTTGGAGATCTGCTCTTGAAATACAGCAGTGGCCTGTGGGCCCACGCTCTGCCTAAACTGTATCAGGACACATATAAATGTAAACTACCGGAGTTTGTGCTGGACCACCTCACCCTGCTTTCAGATATATGCACGATTGACTACCCCATGCCGGACAACCCCAAAAGAGCAATTCTGTATGCAAAAGTAGTAGAAGACGAGAACCGTAACCAGTCGGGATTGGCTGGCTCAGAGACGAAAGAAGCAGTAGAGCGCAGTTTGAGCAGCCAGACTGTTCCTCCTCTTGTCATCCCTAGAGAGGAATACCCTTCTGTCCTGGTGGTGGAAGCAGGTGACACAAACAGCGTCATTCTGAGGTGCGATTTATAATCAATATTCTATAGATCATGAGGGGTGTGACCTTTATCATGCCTTTGCTTAGATTAATCTCAGAGCAGGTTGGATTGGATCAGAGAATAGAATTCTTTGATTGAAGAATTTTTGGAAATGCCCGCTGAGGGAAAATCTGTCAGGCCACTGTAAAAGTTGACGGCCACTGTTGTACTCTTGATGAAGTGTGTTTGTCTGTTTATATGCAGGTACATAGGTGAAGGTTACTCTAAGGCACAGGAGAAGTTAGAAGATGAAATGAGAGAGTTCTATGGGCAAGACAGCAACAAGGTGGCTCTGACTTCACCATTAACAGGTCAGCTGACTGCTGTATGTGCTGAGGAAGAGGAGGAGATCCTCCGAGCACAAGTCTGTGAGGTCATGGCCGACAAGGTCAAGGTGCGTTATGGGGTCATTGAAGAACACTTCTGAACATAATAGAGTAGTGTAGTGGTTCTCAACCTTTTTGACTTTAAGGCCCCACATTATCCAAGACAGTATTCAAAGGCTACCCTGTAGGGTGAGATATTTCTGGTTTTTCTGCTGTAATGACAAAGCTGTTTGTTTTCTTTTTTCAGAAGCTAGGAGTAGGGCTGTCAAAATAGCTGAAAAACTAAATTCGAATTTTTTACTTAAATATGATCAAAATTTGAATTATATTCAAATTTAAAATGCATAATTCCAGTTAGGGTGAAGAAAAGCTTTTGGGTTCTCTCCTGAGGCCACAAGTGGGCGCATCGAGCAAAATATTACTAATGCACGTTTATTCAAAGTGCATAATGTTTATAAACCAATTGTAATTAAGTTGCTTAAACAACTATAAACAAAACAGCATCATGTATGTATGTATAGTTTAATACAAAGGACCGAAAACCAATCACATAGAGTGCTTTTTTCACTTGAAAACATGAGATGCAGTGGGATGGGAAAAACCCCGCCATAAGTCTCGAGATATGTTTTTTCAAAGTTAAACTTTGTATTAATTTTGCATGGCTTTCTAAACATGCGGCTCTTTTGTGCGAGATGCGAGTGCAACGGTGATAGATGTCCCTCTAGAAAATGCACGAAATATGTGTTCTGTGTGAACGGCTTGGTTTTAGTTTTGATGTAAACAAGATCTTCTCTGCATTGATGTTCTCCTTTTCCGCAATATTTTTAATGAACAACGCAGCAGCGCTGCATCTAGTGGCTTCAACTGATAGACTAACAAAAACATTA
>NW_015623515.1:309820-321439 GCF_001515625.1 Sinocyclocheilus rhinocerous | reverse complement strand
GGCCATTTGTAAATTCTATGGGTCTGGCTTCCGGTCTCATCTGCATCCAGCTATTTTTAGCTGTACAAAACAGTTCGTTTTGCTGCTTGATATTGAAAATTGGTGTGTCTTATCATATTATTTTAATGTATTATCTTAATTATGAACACACTGGTTTGTAGTGCAAACAGTTTTACCGTTTACTGCACGTTGTTATTCTCCTCGTTATTTACCTACAGCGGCTAATGAACCGGAAGTCTCACCCATAGGCTTACTTCCGCATTGAAGAAAAAGGTGGATATCTCGAACAGTGTTGTCATGGTGAGGGATTACGTTAATCACAAAAAGGGAAACAGGAATTGGTTGGGAATTGGCTGTTGTAGTTCACAAGTCACAGTGCCACCAGATGGCAGCCAGAAGTCTGCCCAAGTATAGGTTTCTGCAGTACCTTAGGGCTTTGCCCATTCAATTAAGGGCATTCCACAGGCTGTGGGTGTTTGCAACTGCTTTACCTGATTTGCTAACCCACTTGGGGCTAGGTTTAGGGGCATCCAGTATGGTAAAGTGGTTGATAAATGCCCACTGATTAGGAAAGGTCCCGTTTGTTAAGTCGAGACCTCAAACTCAATTGTGCATAAATGATTAATAAATTAGCTCTGTGTATTTGTCTGCAGAATAAAAATGCTGTCTTGTTGTTCGGTTTGCAGGTTGAAAAACCATGCAGTACCAAACCTCAAGAGTTGCTGCTGTACCCTGCTAAAGAAACTAGCCAGATTACCCCACATAGTGCTGCTACACCCCCCACCCATGACAAATCCCCATTTCATCACAAAAAACCTCAGACTCAAAGATCATCTGCCACTTCCAAATCAAGCACTCCGGCATCCCCTAGGGATCTACCACCCGACGTCAAGCAGAAGCTTGGAGATCTGCTCTTGAAATACAGCAGTGGCCTGTGGGCCCACGCTCTGCCTAAACTGTATCAGGACACATATAAATGTAAACTACCGGAGTTTGTGCTGGACCACCTCACCCTGCTTTCAGATATATGCACGATTGACTACCCCATGCCGGACAACCCCAAAAGAGCAATTCTGTATGCAAAAGTAGTAGAAGACGAGAACCGTAACCAGTCGGGATTGGCTGGCTCAGAGACGAAAGAAGCAGTAGAGCGCAGTTTGAGCAGCCAGACTGTTCCTCCTCTTGTCATCCCTAGAGAGGAATACCCTTCTGTCCTGGTGGTGGAAGCAGGTGACACAAACAGCGTCATTCTGAGGTGCGATTTATAATCAATATTCTATAGATCATGAGGGGTGTGACCTTTATCATGCCTTTGCTTAGATTAATCTCAGAGCAGGTTGGATTGGATCAGAGAATAGAATTCTTTGATTGAAGAATTTTTGGAAATGCCCGCTGAGGGAAAATCTGTCAGGCCACTGTAAAAGTTGACGGCCACTGTTGTACTCTTGATGAAGTGTGTTTGTCTGTTTATATGCAGGTACATAGGTGAAGGTTACTCTAAGGCACAGGAGAAGTTAGAAGATGAAATGAGAGAGTTCTATGGGCAAGACAGCAACAAGGTGGCTCTGACTTCACCATTAACAGGTCAGCTGACTGCTGTATGTGCTGAGGAAGAGGAGGAGATCCTCCGAGCACAAGTCTGTGAGGTCATGGCCGACAAGGTCAAGGTGCGTTATGGGGTCATTGAAGAACACTTCTGAACATAATAGAGTAGTGTAGTGGTTCTCAACCTTTTTGACTTTAAGGCCCCACATTATCCAAGACAGTATTCAAAGGCTACCCTGTAGGGTGAGATATTTCTGGTTTTTCTGCTGTAATGACAAAGCTGTTTGTTTTCTTTTTTCAGAAGCTAGGAGTAGGGCTGTCAAAATAGCTGAAAAACTAAATTCGAATTTTTTACTTAAATATGATCAAAATTTGAATTATATTCAAATTTAAAATGCATAATTCCAGTTAGGGTGAAGAAAAGCTTTTGGGTTCTCTCCTGAGGCCACAAGTGGGCGCATCGAGCAAAATATTACTAATGCACGTTTATTCAAAGTGCATAATGTTTATAAACCAATTGTAATTAAGTTGCTTAAACAACTATAAACAACACAGCATCATGTATGTATGCATAGTTTAATACAAAGGACCGAAATCAACATTCGAATGCAACATTTTTGCATTCGAATGTGGATTTTTATTTTAAATTCGACGAATATTCGAAATTCGAATTTTTTTTGACAGCCTTAGCTAGGAGCAATATATTAAAATAATTAACTAAAATAATTATATTAAATTATATAAAAATTAAAATAAGTAAATCCTGTAATTTCTGTAGGATTAGGTGAATGTGAATTTAGTTTTCAATAATGAATTTATATGACTTCCAGAAATCACACAAATCACAAATTTATCCGCAATTTCTACTTAGTAAAACGCTTTAGATCTTGACATAAAAAGACATAATTTATATTCATGACAGAAATTTCCATGAATTTTTAAGATTTTTTTTATTTTTCATTTCCATGACTTCTCCAGGTCTAGAAATCTAAAACTCCCTCACATATTCAGGTATCCAAGACCGTGACACAGTTGTTGAGGAAACAACATAAAATAAGAAATATGAAGTTTCATCTTGATTGTTAGATGTTTTAGCTTATTTAAAAGCTTGTTTTTGTGTTGTTTTAAAAGGACAGTTCACCCAAAAATTAATTACTCACCCCCATGTGTTCCGAATTTGAACAAAGGTCTTTGGAACGACATGAGGGTGAGTAATTAATGACAGAATTTTAATTTTTGGGTGAACTATCCCTTTAAATGATTTCCGACCCCCTGGTAGAGAACCAATAGTGCAGTTCACAGTGGATCATTGTGGTTTTCTTTTGTAGAACTGAGGCTGTTTAGATCTGTGATACATTTGTGCAATATAGATAAATAAAGATAATGCTCTGTGTTTTTGTAATAATTATTACTGCACTTGTATGTTGATGTTTAAACAGGTGTACTACGTGGATCATGGCTTTTCTGAAGTCATCAGCAAGAGCAAACTATTTGAGTTACATGAGAAGTTTTATAGATTGCCTTTCCAAGCCACCAAATGTAAACTAGCAGGTGAGATTTGCATTCAGTTATGAATTCACAGACAAAATAGTTTCACATTTAATGTCAAATATTGTCTTTATATCAATTTGTTTCAGGCCTGGAGTCATTCAGTCAGGAGCAGGCAGTACTGAAGAGGTTTGAGTCAATGGCCACTGGCAAGATCCTATTGGCTGAGATCTTAGTGCGTCAGGAAGTGCCTGTGGTGGTCCTGTATGACACATCACAAGATGATGATATCAACATCAATGCTGCCTGTATGAAAGCTCTACAAGACAAATCCTTAGAGAGTCCCTTAAAGGTAACCAAAAAAGTGTTTGCAATTACAATGAAACCCTCCTATCCAAAAATACTGTGATGCTAATGTGCCTCAAGAATACTATGTTACTGACAAGATAGCATGTCCAAAAAACATGGTCCAAACTATCATACTACCACAGTACTTGCACCAATTATGTCAGTGCTTTTGGAAATCTGCTTAGCCAATCAAATTTGTGGACTAGAACTGTTGCATAATCAATACTCAAAAGTTTCAAATGGAATTTATTAATGTGATGTGTGTTAACCAGTGATTAAGTGAATGACAAATACATTTGTATTCTGTCATAGGTGAACAGTGCCTACATGAATGTGAATGTGAGTAGCGTTTGCTCAGATGGGACGATCTACTGTCAGGTGCCCTCCAGAGGCGAAAAGTTTCAAATGGAATTTATTAATGTGATGTGTGTTAACCAGTGATTAAGTGAATGACAAATACATTTGTATTCTGTCATAGGTGAACAGTGCCTACATGAATGTGAATGTGAGCAGCGTTTGCTCAGATGGGACGATCTACTGTCAGGTGCCCTCCAGAGGCCTGACTAAACTCAACGAAATTCTGGAGAGGACCGAAAACTATTTACATTCCCAGGTGCCACACTTGCAACAGGCATAATCTCTGTATGTGCTGCTTCAAATATGTTGCTAGAGACTTCTTTAGAGGAGGTGAAGAGGCCAAAATAGACAGATTGGGATTATGGGTTTAATAGGATTGGCAGGCGTCAAGTACATAATCCCTAATAAAAAGTTACCTGCTGCCACAGATTGTGTGCTAGAGTGCCTAACATAGACAACAGTGTATAAATATAGGCATCAAAGTGTTTTAAATAGTTATTGTTTACTGTAGTGCATATCAGCACCCTGTAGAGAAGCTTGATGTGCATTTCATGATGTGTTCCCTCCCGTTGTCTGGCAGACAGGATATGCTCACATATCTTTCCCTTATAAAAGGTCACATCAGAGTTGCTGGTTTCACGTCCTTTCTGTGGCAAAATCTGTTTGGCTCGATATAAAGGCAAATGGTCCCGGGTGGAGGTGAGTCTGCTCTGTCAGTAGAAGCATTTAAGGCATAGTTCACCCAAAATGAAATTTCTGTCATTAATTACTCACCCTCATGTCGTTCCAAACCTGTAAGAACTTTGTTCATCTTCTGAACACAAATTAAGATACTTTTGAAGAAATCCGAAAGCTTTCTGACCCTGCACGGACAGCAACGCAACTACCACGTTCAAGGCCCAAAAATGAAGTAAGGACTTTGTTAAAATAGTCCATGTGACATCAATGTTTCAATCTTAATTTTGTGAAGCTACGAGAATACTTTTTGTGCGCAAAGCAAAAAACAACAACTTTATGGTACTCTCAAGAACACGCGTCGAAGACTGACACGGCAGAGAAGAAATCGTTGAATAAAGTCATTATTTTGTTTTCTTTGCACACAAAAAGTATTCTCATAGCTTCATAAAATTAGGGTTGAATCACTGATGTCACATGGACTATTTTAACAATGTCTTTACTGCCTTTCTGGGCCTTGATCGTGGTAGTGCCCTTGCTGTCTATGGAGGGTAGGAAAGCTCTTGGATTTCATCATAAATATCTTAATTTGTGTTCCGAAGATGAACGAAGGTCTTACAGGTTTGGAACGACATGAGGGTGAGTAATTAATGACAGAATTTTTATTTTTTGGGTGAACTATGCCTTTAAGAAAAGAAAAGAGTCATTAACAACTATTGTAAATCTGTAAGTCCTAAGGCCTCAAATGAGCATTTCATCTATTAGTTGATTTGTTTCTTTAAATGTATTTTATGGAGTTGCTCCCACATTCACCAGGAACACTGCATACATGTTGACTCTGAGCTGTTCATGTCCTCAGACTCGGACATTTTTCATTTTTATGGTATCTCTCATAATGCTAAAATGGTTCTTCTGTGTGTGGCTTTGTTGGTAATGACATCAAAATGATTCATTTCTGCAGCAATTTGTCTTATACATGATACCATTTCAAACGTTTGGGGTCGGTAATTTTTTTAAAATACATTTATTCTTTTATTTAGCATGGATGTTATTTTGAACTTTCTATTCATCCCAGAATCCTAAAAAATGTATTGCGGTTTTCAAAAAACCACACTAAATCAGCATATTAGAATGGTTTCTAAAAGGATCATGTGACACTGAAAGCTGGAGTGCAGTTTTGATACCACAGGAATAAATTACATTTCGAAAAATATTAACATTTAAAACAGTTATTTTAAATTGTAATAATATTTGACCATATTACTGTTTTTACTGTATTTTTTTACAAATAAATGCAGCCTTGATGATCATAAGACACTTCTTTCAAAAACATTAAAAAGTCTTACCTACCCCAAACTTTTGAACAGTAGTGTACTATATAGTATAAAATATGACATAAAATATAGCATAAAATATGACATGTCACACAAAAATATAGAAGTTGCTACAAAACTACTAACCTTTGAATTGCTGAAGCCATCACATTTTCTTCATTATGACCATTGTGGTGCAATGGTCAAGTGGGAGAGGTTCATAAAATTATGAGTTTCCTACTTGAACAGTAATTATGAGTTCAACATAATATAATTCCTGGGGATTCAGGTCTAAAACTGTGTCCACTGTGGTTTCGCCATAGATAACAAACCTGCACGGCAGCCGGGTGCTGGACATCTTGTTTGTGGATGTAGGCGTTCAGGCGTCAATCGAGGTCACTGAGTTGAGAGAGATCCCACCTCCTACGCTGCGTGACCTCATTTCCACCCCGACCCAGGTCAGACAACAGATAATGACGGCACAAAGAGGTTAAAGAGTGTAGTGGTTTGTAACAGCAGAGCAGTTTGTGTTCATTTTTATTTTTTTGAATGAAAGGCATGAAAAACTTGTAATACTTGCTTTTGTTCGCAAGCAGGAATTACTTTATGTTAGGCTGTCCAAAATGTCCAGGCTGCTTTTTTCCATATTATCCAAGGCTGTCCAGGGTCCTCATCCACTTGCATTGTATGAAGATAGCAGCTTAGACATTTCGTTATAAATACAAAAACTTGGAATAACATGAGGATGACTCAGTGATGACAGAAGTCATTTATGAGTGAACTGATTTAATTGTTAGATGAATAATATGTAAGCTTGTCTGTCTGCCTATATTTGTCACTCTGCAGGCGCTGAAGTGTTGTCTGGCAGATCTGCCTGTGAGCGTAGGCTCATGGACTCCAGATGCTGTCCAGTGGCTGAGAGACACGGCTCTCCACTGCAGTGACTGCAGCTTGAAGGCCAGTTCAATACTAATGCTGCTTTCTTCACATTTGCATTTCATTTGATTTTATTTGCACATGAGATACAAGCATAAAACTGAGGCTAATTTCAGAAAGAAAAAAATGTAGTAAAGGCACAAAGATGCTTGTACAAAGTACTTAAAGGGATAGTTCACCCAAAAATGAAAAGTCTGTCATTAATTACTCACTCTCATGTCGTTCCAAACCCGTAAGACCTTCATTCATCTTCGGAACACAAATTAAGATATTTTTGATGAATTCCGAGAGCTCTCTGACCCTCCATATATACAGCGAAGATACTGCCACGATCAAGGCACAGAAACGTAGCAAGGAGATCTGTAAAATAGTCCATGTGACATCAGTGGTTCAACCGTAATTTTACGAAGCTACGAGAATACTTTTTGTGTGCAAAGAAAACTAAAATAACGACTTTATTTAACAACTCGTCTCCTCCGCGTCACCCTAGTGCCAGTTTGCAGAGTATCCACTGAACGTAAACAGTGTAGGCTGTTCTGTGTCTGCTGCGCCACATGGATACGTTGTCTACATTGTTTGCACTTTGATCTGAACGAAAACAGCGTATCCGTGTGGAGCGGCTGACACAGAACAGCATATGTTGTTTACGTTCAGTGGATACTCTCCAAAATGGCGCCAGGGTGACGCAGAGGAGACGAGTTGTTGAATAAAGTCGTTATTTTTGTTTTCTTCGCGCACAAAAATTATTCTCGTAGCGTTGTAAAATTACGATTGAACCACTGATGTCACATGGATTATTTTACCGATGTCCTTGCTAAGTTTCTGGACCTTGACCATGGTAGTATCCTCGCTGTCTATGGAGGGTCAGAGAGCTCTCGGAATTCATCAAAAATATCTTAATTTGTGTTCCGAAGATGAACGGAGGTCTTACGGGTTTGGAACGACATGAGGGTGAGTAATTAATGACAGACTTTTCATTTTTGGGTGAACTATCCCTTTAACAACAGCAGAAAAGAAGCACTAAAAACAGTTGCTTTTGTTTTTCTAGATAGCTAAAGTGGATGAGCCCAAACGCCTCGCTCATGTTTATCTCTTCACCAGCAAGAACTTCCACAACACAAGCTGCAGTTTAAACCAACAGCTGGCCGACTCTAATCTGTGGAACCACCAGAAGGATGTTTTCTTAAGCAGCCGGGGGCCCTCAAAATCCCTCAACGCCCCGACAAACCCTGCCACCATCCAGACCTCCAGCCTCAGCACTGATGGACAGGATAAAGCCCCACACACACCCAAGAGGATGTCATCCCCGCTGGGGAGCCAGAGTGCACCTCCCGGCTCTCCGCCTGAAAAACTGTCTCTTCCGCCACTGCTGGAGCTGCCCAAGATTGGGCAGAATTTGGACGTGTTTGTTTCAGTGGCATGCCATCCTGGGCACTTTGTGCTACAGCCATGGCACGATATGTACAAACTGGTGGATTTGATGGGGGAGATGATTCTGCATTATAATAAGATGGAGGAGAAACCACTTAAAGTGGAGAAGAACCAGGTCTGTGCTGCCAAGGTGGAAAACAAGTAAGCGTGCTTTCGTATATGTGTCTAGGTCAGGGTGTTTCAATTCTGCTCATAAAGGGCCAGAGTTCCTGTGGAGTTTAGCTCCAAAATAACTGCCTGGAAGTTTCTAATGATCCTGAAGACCTTATTAGCTGTTTCAAATGTTTCGAATTGGGGCTTGAGCTAAACTGAGCTGGAACTGAGAGGCTTGGGCCATATGATGTGTTTTATGAGGCCATGTGACCACTTATCATCTGTGTGATTTTACAGCTGGTACCGTGTACTGGTGAAAGGAATCCTGACCAATGGTCTGGTGTCAGTGTTTCAGCTGGACTATGGCAAACATGAGCTGGTGAGCTGCACCCAGCTCCGGCCCCTCACCCAGGAGTCCTGCCAGCTCCCCTTCCAGGCCATCACTGCTCAGCTGGCTGGTACACTTCATTTCCTGTTAGAAAGGCTCTTTCATTTATTGAAAAGGCTGTTTTAGACAGCTACTTCATTTCAGAGAATCAGCTACTTCAGATCAGAGAATTTTTCTATGATCCAGTTCTTGTTAATGTTTCATCAACAATAGCCAATAAGCTCCATTTGAAAGAGTCAGAAAGACTTTTATATTTATTTGAATTGATAGAAAATTCACCTTTATTCAGCAAGGACACATTAAATTGACCAACAGTATTACTAAACACATTTATGCTACAAAATATTCTATTTCATATTTAAGAATAGTTTTCAACAAGTTTTCAACATTGATATTAACTTAAAAAAAATCTTTAACATCAAATCAGAATATTATAATTATTTCTGAAAGATTAGCTTTGCCATCACAGCAGTAAGTTACATTTTAAAATACATTAATATATGAAATGAAATAATTGTATATTTCAGTTCACAATATTACAATATTACTGTTGATTTGCAGCCTCGGAGAGACTTCTTTCAAAAACATGAAAAGATCTTGCTGACCCCAAACTTTTAAAGGTAGCCCAGCTGGAATCGGTGCAGGAGGCATCACAGCCCTGGGACTGTAAGGTGGTTATCTTCTTGGTGGACACTTCACAAGAGGAACGGGACATTTGGCTTCATGACATTATGGCTGAATTCACTGATGAGATGTCTAACGCAGCATAGACATTTTTGAAAGGTTCTCGTAAGGTTGTTCATTAGTATGCTATAGTTTCTGTTAAATAAAATATCTCCTTTTGAATTGGACTTTGAGCTTTGTAACTTCGTAGATCTTTTTTTATGCTCAAACAGCAACATTACAGACTAACTAAAGTTGAAAAAGTGAAAAAGCATAAAAGTAAATTTTTCCAAATGTGACTTGGACGCAGATCTGTGTTAGCAAATGTGAATCAGAGTTTAAAGGTTAAACTTTTAGACAGAAGTATTGCAATTTCTAGCAACAATCTATGTTAAACAAACAGGATAGCAACACCTTTTCAAGGGTTTGACGTCTATGCTTGGTGAGAGAGTGAAGTGAGTAATGCTCTCTGTAGACGATTGCCTTTGCTTTAACACAAAATAGCTGTGAAGATCCATCATCAGTGAAATCAAGCTTAACAAGTTAATCATGATCACTAAAGCTGTACCAAACCCTGATGCTGTCAATCATATATCATAATGTATCTGAAAACTTTCTGAATACATTATATAAGTTTGATTGTCCAGATGATGTGCTTGTGGTGGCTTGCTTCATGCTTCAAGTATGGCATGTTCCAAAGCTGCCAGTTTACTACTCTGTATGGTCCAAAAGAGACTAACAACGCACAGTGCTCTAACTCGCACAAAGCTGATAGTGTGTCATTTCAAAATTGTTTACATGGAGAAGATTTTTGGAGTCTAAAATAGTCTAAAAGGCAAGAGGAGCGGCAAAAGCCTACCTTGCTGTAGACGTATGTATTTGAGCTCTGGTTTTAGCATTATTTATTTAGTTTTTATTTTCCTTGTGTCTTGCTAAATAGTGGAGGCATGAAATGTTTGGGGTTGTGACTATTCAATGTAATTTTAATAGCAGTGGCATAGTAAATTAGTTTTATTACCTGAATATGAGTTAGACTTGAAAGCTAAACCACTGTTGGCATGTAGGATTTCACCTGTGTTTTAACTACAGATACTTAATACTTTAAAAAAAATAAATGTGGAACAATCACTGGTAGTTAACTTAATATATTTCCTTTACCTTAAATGTCAACTTGGAATCAAAATTGAAGCACTTTTCTTTATTATTACACCTCTCTGGTTTTATGTGAATGAAAAAATCAAATTGATTGTTCGCAATCAAAATTAAATAGCTTGTTCTTTCAGCTCATGTCACATGTTTTTTCTCTCTCTCCAAATCTTCCATTTTGACCTCCTGTAAAAAGAATGACGTTTTACAGCCCAATCAAATAAAGGCACACTCTAGATTTTTTCTCATAGAATATCCGGTTTCACTCAGAAGTATCGCATTGCAAAAATAAAATGAGATATGAATGCCGATTCATTTTGACTTTATGTTAAATAACATGATCTCTATATTAGTGGTTTTGGGGCTGAAGCCAACAATGGGACCACAGAATGACTTAAAATAATACATTACCATTATTTGTATTTGGTGTAATGCAATGTGTTTACGTGGTTTAAGGTTCAAAAAACACATTATTTTCCACATACCGTACATTATTGTTGCTCCTCTCTGCCCTGCCTTTCTGAAACGCGTTGATTTTTACAAAGCTCATTGTTCTGAAAAGCGCGGTGTGCTCTGATTGGCCAGCTATTCAGTGCATTGTGATTGGCCTAATACCTCAAGCGTGTGAAGGAAATGTTACGCCTCTTACCATATTTGTGTACACTGTGTGTTTCCACAACATTGCGGCGACGGCGGCAACAATACTACAACGACAATAAAAGTTACGCCTTTTTTCTTTGCGTAAACATTTGGGCGGTGTTATGCAAATCTTGCAACACAGTGACGTAGACGTGGGGGCGTGTTTGAATGAGGTGTTTTTGGAAGGCATGGACGAGTCTTAACTTTTATAAAGAACATCTCTTTGGGTTTGAGAACTTTACAGATCTTATATATGCACGAACAGCTTGTAACACTCCAAAGACAAAGGAAAACAATAGGTTACTGTTGTAACCCCGGTTCTCTGAAACATCGAGTGGAGAGATCCACCTATGGGAAGGGCATCCATACCTTACCTCTGCAGAAGCATCCAATTGCACCAAGTCTGGCTAGACAGACAGAAGCGCGCAGCCAATGCCAGGTAAGGCCCCACCCCCTTACCTGAGAGCATATAAGGCCTGCACGAGATGCTATTCTCCAGTAAGTATATTTGCTTCTCGTGCGGCAAGCGGGGCAAAGCTGGTGGATCTCTCCACTCGATGTTTCAGAGAACCGGGGTTACGACAGTAACCTATTGTT
>NW_015623515.1:281111-307957 GCF_001515625.1 Sinocyclocheilus rhinocerous | reverse complement strand
CATTTTGATGCAAAGCGATGATGGCTGCACGTGTTTCTTTGGGGGTAACCATTGCTAACAAGAACACAATGATTGGAAGCGCTTCTTCCCTCCTTTTATAACAATCAGTCTACTCTTACAATCTAATTAGTATGATAGTGATTTAACCTGACTAGTACTCATTTACACTTTCACATGTGCTGCTGATATGATTAGTCAATTAATGTTAGCTGGTCATTTTGTGTCAAGATCACAAAACAGTGAAATTCGTTTTTTTGTGAAAAGTTCATTTTTTGGCCATTGAAGCTTTTAGCAATGATTTAAAATGCATCTTATCACTCTACACAATAATCTAGAAACAATGTGAATGCAAAAAACTAAATTTATGTCACTGCCAACACTTTTGGCCATGACTGTAGAGTAACAATAGGTTACTGTCGTAACCCCGGTTCTCTGAAACATCGAGTGGAGAGATCCACCTATGGGAAGGGCATCCGTACCTGACCTCTGCAGAAGCATCCAATTGCACCAAGTCTGGCTAGACAGACAGAAGCGCGCAGCCAATGCCAGGTAAGGCCCCACCCCCTTACCTGAGAGCATATAAGGCCTGCACGCGACGCTATTCTCCAGTAAGTATATTCGCTTCTCGTGCGGCAAGCGGGGCAAAGCTGGTGGATCTCTCCACTCGATGTTTCAGAGAACCGGGGTTACGACAGTAACCTATTGTTCTCTTTCATCATCTCGTGTTCGAGATCCACCTATGGGAGAGACATGGACAGCTCCCCGATTGCCCAATACACTCACAGTGAGGTTCTGTAAGCCAGAGAAGGACGGTCACCCCAAGGGCTGACACCTGCCAATCCTGACACACACACATGACTGCTGTGCACAGGCAGGACATGAAACATGTATGAGGCCCACACATGTAAATAAATCCAGCAACACATATGAAACACCCAGGCAGGAAAATAAATGCATGCTTGGTGACACGAATGTGCGTAGCCCGACGGCCCACTCACCCTTTGTTCCTTTACTACAATGTGTAAATGGGAGGAAGAGAGGAAGGTAACAAGGAGCTATGAAGACCCCACCCCTAAAACAGAATGTGCTACCGAAGTTTTGGTGACATCCAGTCGGTAGTAACGCACAAACATATGGGGAGAGGCCCAGCTGGCAGCAGAGCAGATGTCCTGCAGTGACACTCCCCTGAACAAGGCCCAAGAGGCGGCTAAGCCCCTCGTGGAATGAGCTCTGATGTTCCCTGGGGGCTGCACACCCATCGATTCATATGCCAAAGCAATAGCTTCCACAAGCCAATGTGAAAGGCGTTGCTTAGATATGGGACTCCCCCTGTGCGGGGGCGCCCATGAAATAAAGAGCTGGTCGCTCTTCCGGAAAGCACTGGTCCTAGTCATATACGTCTGTAATGCACTAACTGGACACAGAGCATTCAGCCTCTGATCCTCAGTGGAAGAAAAAGGTGGAGGGTGAAAAGCGGACAGCTCCAACACCTCCGATGTAAATGCAGGGAAGCACTTAGGCAAAAAAGCCGGGTTCGGCTTAAGAAAAACCTTATCTCCACTAAGAGAGAATTTAGTGCACGAGGAATGAACCGAGAGTGCATGAAGCTCACTGACACGTTTAGCTGAAGCCAAGGCCAAGAGCAAAGCTGTCTTGAAGGACAGCAGCTTCAGGGAAATACTTCCCAGGGGCTCAAAAGGGGATTGAGACAGAGCCTCCAGCACCATGGAGAGGTCCCATTTAGGAACAGTTCTCCTGATAACCGGCAAAGAACAACGGGCACCCTTCATAAATCTGCGGATTAGAGGATGCTGCCCGACCGTTGAGCCCTCAAAGCCCACATGACAAGCAGAAATAGCCGCCAGGTAGACCTTAATGGTGGAAAAAGACCTGCCTTTATCCATAAGGTCTTGTAAAAAACACAAAATATCAGGAACTGAGCACTGATATGATGTGAGACGACGCCCATCACACCACCCTTCAAACACCTGCCACTTACAGCCATATAAGGACCGAGTAGACACGGCCCTGGCATTCTGTATAGTAGCAACCACACACGGGGGAAGTCCTAGCACGTTTAAGTTTGTCCTCTCACGGGCCAGGCCCAGAGAGCCACCCTGTCCGGGTGTGGGTGATAAATCTCCCCGTTCGCTTGAGATAATAGATCTGTGCAGAGGGGGAGGCACCATGGCTGGGCATATAACAGAGGAATTATCTCTGCCAGCCACAGTGCTTTGGGCCACCTGGGTGCTATCAGGATGAGAGACAAGCCCTTCTCTCTCACCCTGGCCAGTGTTGGAGTTATCAGGCACAGGGGAGGAAAAGCATACAGCAGCACTTTGGGCCATGGATGGGCCAGTGCGTTTGACCCCGAGGGGTGCGTCCACATCCTTTAGCGAGAAGAACGTAAGACAATGGCTGTTTTCGCGTGAGGCAAATAGATCTACGGTTGCCTGTCCGAATCTCATCCATATCAAGCCCACTATCTGAGGGTGAAGGCGCCAATCTCCGTAGAGTGGGTTCCCCCTCGATAGAAGGTCCGCGCCTCTGTTCAGAATGCCTGGAACATGAGTCGCGCGTAACGACAGGAAAAACCGCCTGCTCCACACTAAAAGCTTGTGAGCTAGAGCGTGAAGTTTCGATGAGCGCAAACCGCCCTGGCGATTGATATATGCTACCGCTGTGGTATTGTCGCAGCGTACGAGCACATGATGCCCCTGCAGGCGAGGCAGAAAATAATTCAGAGCTTTCCATATGGTCATAAGCTCTAAATAATTTATGTGCGCTGAACGTAGTCTGCTCGGCCACAAACGGTTCACCGTTCTGCCCTCCTGGGTGGCACCCCAGCCTGTTAGGGACGCATCTGTCGTCACGACTTTCCGCAACATCACCGTCCCCAAAGGGGTTCCCTGTGCGTAAAAGCCCACGCTCCTCCAGTGGCGCAGAGCTGCCGTGCAGGCGCGCGTCACTGTTACAGGGCGGCAGAGATCGCGTAACGGGCTGAAATGTAGTGACAAAACCCATTTCATGAACGCCCTCATTCTCAGAAGTCCCAGAGGCAAAACCTGGATAGATGAAGCCATTAGACCCTGCAGTCTGAGACATGTGCGATATTGCACTTTCGCTCCCTCTCTGAACTGTGACACACAGTTCATTAGAGAGCGAACGCGCTCTTGAGAGAGACGCGCTCGCATGGAGACTGAGCTCAGCTCCAAGCCCAGGAAAATCACACTCTGACTGGGTGTAAGGTTGCTTTTGTTCAAATTCACCCTGAACCCGAGAGATGTGATGTGAGTGAGCACACGACGGGTGTCCTGCAGTACTTTCATCTTCGATTCGGCTATGATGAGCCAATCGTCTAAGTATGTCAAAATCCGCAGACCTGACATTCTCAGAGGAGCTAAGCCTGCCTCCACACACAGAGAAAAAGTCCTTGGGCTTAGGGCGAGCCCAAACGGGAGGACTGTGAATTCGTAACATATGCCTTGATAGGCGAAACGAAGAAACTTCCTATGTGGCGGATAAATGCTTATGTGGAAAAACGCATCTTTCAGATCGACCGATGTGAACCAGTCGTTCTGTTTTATGGCGCGGGTCAGAGTGCCGTGGGTTAACATTCTGAAATTGTATTTCCTCAAATGTTTGTTCAACACTCTTAGGTCCAAAATGGGGCGGAGAGAACCGTCCTTCTTTGGAACCAGGAAATAACGAGAATAAAATCCTTGATTTATCAGATTGGGGGGCACCACCTGAATCGCTCCCTTTAATAGAAGGGAACAACACCTCCGATGTAAATGCAGGGAAGCACTTAGGCAAAAAAGCCTGGTTCGGCTTAAGAAAAACCTTATCTCCACTAAGAGAGAATTTAGTGCACGAGGAATGAACCTGAAGCTCACGAAGCTCACTGACACGTTTAGCTGAAGCCAAGGCCAAGAGCAAAGCTGTCTTGAAGGACAGGGAAATACTAGGATGCTGCCCGACCGTTGAGCCCTCAAAGCCCACATGACAAGCAGAAATAGCTGCCAGGTAGACCTTAATGGTGGAAAAAGACCTGCCTTTATCCATAAGGTCTTGTAAAAAACACAAAATATCAGGAACTGAGCACTGATATGATGTGAGACGACGCCCATCACACCACCCTTCAAACACCTGCCACTTACAGCCATATAAGGACCGAGTAGACACGGCCCTGGCATTCTGTATAGTAGCAACCACACGCGGGGGAAGCCCTAGCGGTTTAAGTTTGTCCTCTCACGGGCCAGGCCCAAAGAGCCACCCTGTCCGGGTGTGGGTGATAAATCTCCCCGTTCGCTTGAGATAATAAATCTGTGCGGAGGGGGAGGCGCCATGGCTGGGCATATAACAGAGGAATTATCTCTGCCAGCCACGGTGCTTTGGGTCACCTGGGTGCTATCAGAATGAGAGACAGGCCCTTCTCTCTCACCCTGGCCAGTGTTGGAGTTATCAGGCACAGGGGAGGAAAAGCATACAGCAGCACTTTGGGCCATGGATGGGCCGCAGGGAAGCACTTAGGCAAAAAAGCCGGGTTTGGCTTAAGAAAAACCTTATCTCCACTAAGAGATAATTTAGTGCACGAGGAATGAACCGAGAGTGCATGAAGCTCACTGACACGTTTAGCTGAAGCCAAGGCCAAGAGCAAAGCTGTCTTGAAGGACAGCAGCTTCAGGGAAATACTTCCCAGGGGCTCAAAAGGGGATTGAGACAGAGCCTCCAGCACCATGGAGAGGTCCCATTCAGGAACAGTTCTCCTGATAACGGGCAAAGAACGATGGGCACCCTTCATAAATCTGCGGATTAGACGATGCTGCCCGACCGTTGAGCCCTCAAAGCCCACATGACAAGCAGAAATAGCTGCCAGGTAGACCTTAATGGTGGAAAAAGACCTGCCTTTATCCATAAGGTACGGGCCAGGCCCAGAGAGCCACCCTGTCCGGGTGTGGGTGATAAATCTCCCCGTTCGCTTGAGATAATAAATCTGTGCGGAGGGGGAGGCGCCATGGCTGGGCATATAACAGAGGAATTATCTCTGCCAGCCACGGTGCTTTGGGCCACCTGGGTGCTATCAGAATGAGAGACAGGCCCTTCTCTCTCACCCTGGCCAGTGTTGGAGTTATCAGGCACAGGGGAGGAAAAGCATACAGCAGCACTTTGGGCCATGGATGGGCCAGTGCGTTTGACCCCGAGGGGTGCGTCCACATCCTTTAGCGAGAAGAACGTAAGACAATGGCTGTTTTCGCGTGAGGCAAATAGATCTACGGTTGCCTGTCCGAATCTCATCCATATCAAGCCCACTATCCGAGGGTGGAGGAGTCAATCTCCGTAGAGTGGATTCCCCCTTGATAGAAGGTCCGCGCCTCTGTTCAGAATGCCTGGAACATGAGTCGCGCGTAAGGACAGGAAAAACCGCCTGTTCCACACTAAAAGCTTGTGAGCTAGAGCGTGAAGTTTCGATGAGCGCAAACCGCCCTGGCGATTGATATATGCTACCGCTGTGGTATTGTCGCAGCGTACGAGCACATGATGCCCCTGCAGGCGAGGCAGAAAATAATTCAGAGCTTTCCATATGGTCATAAGCTCTAAATAATTTATGTGCGCTGAACGTAGTCTGCTCGGCCACAAACCGTTCACCGTTCTGCCCTCCTGGGTGGCACCCCAGCCTGTTAGGGACGCATCTGTCGTCACGACTTTCTGCAACATCACCATCCCCAAAGGGGTTCTTTGGGTTCATCTCGTGGGTAACGAAGGAGCGACATGTGGGGCTGTAAAGAGATGTTCTCTCTTATTAACGAAATCATGTAATTCATTTGATTATCTTTTATTTATTTATTTTTTTGTATGTGTGTTGGGCAACACTGAGAACGAAGCCTTTATTGAATTTGTGGGAAAAGTGTGAAGGGAGCTGTGTGGTGACACTGCTTGTGCACTTTTTCTTCACTGTATTCCCCTCTGAAAACGGGGAAACAAGCACTGGGCTACACCGGTGCAGCCCGTGCCAACACTGAACCCCATGACTCCGCCGACAGATAACCTCCGTTGTTTAAACGGGGAAATACGAGGGCAGAACTGGTGTCCGGAGGGCTGGCCGCCCGTGAACTTTAACTCAAAGCCACCTGTGGCTGTGCAACAATCCAGTGGGATTTTTATTTTTTTTATAATCCGGCCGCACAGAGGGAATCTGGCACGGTGCAGGCTTCCTAGGAAGGCAAAGTTTAAAACCCTCGTCCTCCTTTTCCTTATCTTCGCAGCGCTGCTGTATTAGCGCGACGGCAGGCCCGAAGAGAGCCTGGTCAGGCTCGACCGGCGATTCCCTTTCAGGGAGACCGGAAAGATTAAGTCACAGTGTGTGCTCTCCGACCACCGAGAGAGCCATAGAGCGCCCGCTTGTTCGTACAGTTTGACGGGTATTACAGAGAACAAAGTGATTTACCGTGAGTAACTCCTCCCAGAGAACGTGGGTGATGGCGACCCTTTCTTTTGTTATCCCATGTCGACCAGCAGTTCGCTGGTAAGCGGATGGCAGGGAGGAGACACCGAGGGCTCTTACCGCCAAAGCCGGGGCTTAATAAGAGGCCTGATGAATGATCGCGGAAAAACGATCAATTTTGCCATGTGTTTAGCACATGCAGAGAAGATGGGGAGAAGCAGCTTTCTAGGGCCGGGGAAGGCTCCGAGAAGTCTCCCGTCGTACGAGTCCTTTTCCTGGTCCGACGCACTTGAAGTACTGGCCATTCGATATTGAGGCGAGCAGTCGCTCGCTCACAAAACTCGAGGAGGACCAATTGGGGCAGAGCCGCAGGATCATAAGTCTGAAGGACTACGGATGACGGGATGGCCTCCTCGTCCTTCGAGCCGTAGAGATGGTATTTATCGTCCACGTCCCCGGAGCCGGGCGGCCCGTCGATGAAATGCATTGATCGGCCCGGCTAAGTGAGGCTGCTCCACGGGAGGCCCCCGGGAGCGCACCGGTGTCGCCTTAAACCCATCCGAGTTAGACAACCCCGAGAGGGCACCGCACGCGGCTGGGCAGGCTCGCGACAGGTTGTCCACGGTAGTAGCCGGACTCGGTTTGGAAAGAGCCAATAACAACGGACAGTGGAAAAGGACAGGTAAGAGGCGGGCAGCCTAGTAATTAGTGCGAGCGTGGGCGGCTTGCAGAATAAAAACAGCTGACATGGTAAATTGACATGCACGCCTGGCGGAGGCTGATCCACAGATGTGTCCTCCTGTAGACGGTTAAGTGAAGTCAAAACCAACGAGCTGTGAGTAAATTCCAGAGGTCGCGAGAAGCGAATGTCAACTGGAGAATAGCGTTGCGTGCAGGCCTTATATGCTCTCAGGTAAGGGGGTGGGGCCTTACCTGGCATTGGCTGCGCGCTTCTGTCTGTCTAGCCAGACTTGGTGCAATTGGATGCTTCTGCAGAGGTCAGGTATGGATGCCCTTCCCATAGGTGGATCTCGAACACGAGATGATAAAAGAGAACTTGAAATCGCATCATATGACCCCCTTTAAAATGCTAAAAACACAAAATCAAGATAGAAACTAAAGGCATACCTCCAAAACAAGCAGCTTGGTCATAATTACAGCACAAACACTAGGAATATCTTATGGGCAACCTAAATTGGTTATGGGGGCATTCGAGTCAAAAAGGTTGAGAACCACTGATCTACATCAAAAACATGAGCCTTGCTTTAGGAAAGATTTCAACTGATCACCAGTGTTTATTCACATCATGCATTCATTCAGATCCATTCAGCTTCAAAATGTGAAAATTTAAATACAAACTAATATATAGATTGAGGTTTAAGAGATCTGAAAGAGGGCTTTTCTCATGGAGGAGTAGTAATGGAAGGAGAAGCTGGTTCACCTTCATAACATCACTGCAGTTCATCAAGCACTAGTCGGCAGCACTCGCCCACTTTAGCCGGATCAGAGACCCTGGCATATTTAGAAATCTGAGAGTTGACACCCAAAGATCGTGCAAGGTCCTTTGCGGTGCTGTCCCCGGCCACTGTGGTCCCCAGGGCCACCAGCAGCCTGAAGACGGCCTCTTTGTCGTGTACGACCTCTAAGGCGGTGCTGGCCACTGATAAGCACTGCGCCTTCGCCTCGATCTCGGTGGGTTGACCGTACAACCTTCCAGCGTAGTTGAGCACCAGGGTAGCCAGCGCCACGTGGATGTTCTTGTTGGAGACGACACGGAGGTCACCGGCCCGGGACAGGACTGCGTCACGTTGACCCAAGAGTAGAGCGCGGCCGTGGGACCCAGAGAAACAGTTGCAGAGAGTGCGGAGCGCCAGCATCTGATTTGCGGGCCTGCCCTCAGGAGACATGAGACCCAGGAGATGGTTGCAAAGACTGGCACCTTCAGTCCCACCACAAAGCTGGGCGTTGACTTCTGGATGGCGCACAGCCAAACGCAGGATGTCCAACACTGGGAAGACAATATCTGAGGATGGAAATGATGACTGATTAATAGACTGGAAGTAGCAACAGATCTTTTCTTCTGTATTGTGAGGTACATCCAAGTTAACAGATTATATAAAAAAAAAAAGATAAGATTAGATAAGGTATATATATATATATCACCTCACCAGAGAGAAGTCTGTTGTTTTTCCCCTGGAAGGTCCAGTTATGACATTTTAATTAAGTACTATGAGGTGTAAATAATAATAATAATAAAAAAACTAAAGTAATACTGAAATAAAAATAAAGGAAACCTAAATGCTTATATTTAAAAAGTACAAAAATGAGTAAAAATGACAAATGCACATAACAAAATTACTAAAAATGAAAATATTAAAAAAATAAAATCTTATTCCAAATATCAAATAAAAACTTTAATTGTATATACACCTCTCGTTAAAACATTCTCGTTCACCGTTCCTGGCTGGTGGAACGATCTCCCCACCCCTATCTGGAATGCTGAATCCCTGACCATTTTCAAGCGACAGCTGAAAACTCATATCTTTCGAAGCTACTTGACTTCATCATCATCAAAAAAAAAAAAGAATTTGTTTTTTTTATCTCTTTATCTATTCCTTCTCTTTCTAGCGTGTACTTATTTGAACAATGTCTAAAAACTTGGTATTACAAGCACTTCCTGTATCTGTTTGCCTCTTTTAAGAAGAATCGCTTTATGTATCCCCCAATTGTAAGTCGCTTTGGATAAAAGCGTCTGCTAAATGTCTAAATGTAAATGTAAATGTATATAAATAATACAACAACACTGTGAAATCGACTAAAATGTTACAATGTTTCATTTTCTCTTTGGTTCAGTTCACTTTTACAAGGCAACCTTTCAAATAGGACAAAAATTTGATAAAAGGTTCATATGATGAAGTAGTTCTGAGTATAAAGTATTGAATTCAGTTGATTCATTTGCATAGTCAGATATTTTCTTTCCGCTGCCTTTTCAAACTTTTTCTGCAGCAACAGCCTTGTAAATTCATTTAAATTCATTATATTAACGACATCTCTTAATCTTCGGCAGAGAAGTGAATCAAACCGATGCTCTCCATGTTCCGCTGTTTGCTGCACGTGTCACACTTTCAGATGCATTCGCTCCAGAGTTAATCACAAACTCTGGATCAAGTTGACAGAGAACGCTTTGTGAGCTCGCTGAACCTGATCTAAACCAGGTTGGATCTGTTTGGTTTTGTCAACTCTAAACTTATTCTGAAATTTTATTCAGCTAGCTTCATGCAACAGGCCACAGAAGTTTGTAGTAATACTGAAGACTTTGATTAGCTGGCTCAGGTGGTTTAATTAAGAGTTATAGCTAAACTCTACCATGGCCCTCCAGAAGCAGAACTGAACACCTCTGCCATCAGTGATACTTTGTTTAAGTCTTAGTATAGTGAATTGTTTATTTAAGAAGGTTAAATAGGCTCAATGCCTTACCTTCTGGCCAGTGGCTAGTCCTCCACAGAACACTGATCTGCTCTGCCGTGGGCTGCTCCTGACTCTTCTGGTCTGCAACTAGAAGCAACAATTTCTCCAGACAGTCCAGTGCTGCGTCACTCAGCTTACGGTCTGCAGGAGCAGTGTTGTTCAGCTCCTGAAGCTTACCTACAAATGATATTGAGGAAATGTTATGTAGGGATTAGAGTTTTGCCGATAGATGATAGTATCGTGTATCAACAATAGACAAAGATATCACCTGTGGCTGATGCCACTAATGATAGCAAGATGATTATTTTTATTATTATTATTAATACTATTATTATTAGGTTAGTAATACTATCTAATTAATGTTAGGGCAGTGTTGCGCATTATAACCAATCACACGATTCCACTGAGATTATGAACCCAATGGCCAATCAGAGGCATTCAGATGAGTCATCGCTGAAACAGCGGAGTTTTGTTGTTCATTGTGCGCGCTCGCTGACTGAATTCAGCTCTCTCATGAATTCTCTCATCATAAACAACAAAGTGCAGATGTACGTGCGATGCAAGTATAAGAGACTTGTACATCATACAGTGCAGATAGCTTCACAGATTATAACGGGAGTGTTTTTTAAAGTGCATAAACTCGTGCTAGATTGAAGTCAGTGATGACGTTCTTTGGTAATGTAAATGTCCTTTGTTCCTTTAGTAGTTGCTGTTTGAATAACTGAGGTAACGTAAGCATTATAATTAGTAACTTGCAATGTTTCTATTAAATTATCATGTTAAATACAAATTCAATCATATTAAAAACATTAGGCTGCTTTTAGCCTTATGCTGGCGTTGATTCACTTTCCGGCAATGAAACCAAGTAAATAATTTAAATTTTGCTCGATAATATTGTTTCACGATCTCACAGTCTGACGATAGAACAATATAACAGTTGAGCATATCGCCCAACACTAGTAGGGATACAGGATAGGTTACTGTCACCAAGTATGTCTTCACTGATTGCGCAACCTAGCTCTCCAGTGGGGCCTGGACCACCCAATCACAAGCTTGGCCAACAGGGCTCCAGAGATGAAGTTAGATACCCTGGCACTTCACTAACTGATAAATCTAGTTGTCAAGGCAACATTTCAAATTTTCATTGAAGTACTTTAATACCTAAAAATAAATAAATTAAAACCAAAACATAAAAACTACTTAGAAAAAGCACACAACAAAATTACTAACACTTAAACTAAAATATAAAAATAAAACCAATTCAAATCTATTCAAAATATTAATAAAATTATAACAGTACATTAAATAACTTCCCAGAATACATTGTTATTATATTACCATGGCATTACTATGGTATAGTGTCTATAAATTTTATTTTTATGTACTTTTTTGTTATTTCCAACTTTGTTTAATGGAGGTTGTAGTTCTCACAATTCTGAAGAAAAAATTTTAGACAACTAAACAAAATCTCACAGAATTTATGAATGGAATGACTCACTCAAGATTGACTTGTTTCATTACTGGATGAATCAATGTTTTTGAATGAATCACTTGAATGAATGACTCAAAGACAAAAAAAAATTTTAACAGCCCATTTTCGCCAACTAAAAAAAAATGTGCGCACAGGAATTGACAGGTGGAATTGAAATTTCAATTTTACAACAAGTATCCGATTCCTGACCTTATGGGCCTGTTTACAGATGATTGTGTGTTGACCGTCTGCGTCTTACTTTCAGTTTCATTCGCGGCAGTTTGTTTCATTCGGCTTGCTGAAGAGATGCTCAGCTACTCGTCCCAGGCGATGCGTGTTGCATTAGCGCAGTCATATCTAACTATAATGTCATATAGCCTATAACACGCTCTCACACGTTTATGTCAAACATTTAGATATCAAACATATTTATTGTGTCTCTTTTTGCAAAACATTTAATTGCTGCTGAATACCATGAACCAAAATCAGCTGGCTACATAAAAACTGGACTCGATTAAGATCTGTTTGTGTGCAAAATACAGCTGTAAGTTTCTGGATGAAATTAGACTCTTTTTTTTTTTTAATGGAGGTTGTAGTTCTCACAATTCTGAAGAAAAAATATTAGACAACTAAACAAAATCTCACAGAATTTATGAATGGAATGACTCACTCAAGATTGACTTGTTTCATTACTGGATGAATCAATGTTTTTGAATGAATCACTTGAATGAATGACTCAAAGACAAAAAAAAAAATTAACAGCCCATTTTCGCCAACTAAAAAAAAATGTGCGCACAGGAATTGACAGGTGGAATTGAAATTTCAATTTTACAACAAGTATCCGATTCCTGACCTTATTCACGATCGGATAGCTATCCGATCAGAAAAAATGCATGAAGTGACCAGGTGTAAACAGCCCCTAAATATCCAATTCTAGAGTTGGAATTGATTTTTGATTCCCAACCCTACTGAAAGGCCTGTGGTCCACCTTATATCTGGAACAGAGACTTTGATTAAGTCAAGTTCTGATGTAAAAGTGTCACTTACCAAGAATCTGAGTTGTATTCGCCTGTTCAAACATAACTCCATCCGTGTTGGGGAAGAAGATGTTTGTCGTAGCTTTCGGAGCAGAAGAAGAGGAATAGGCACTGCCACCTAGAGAGGATTGAGAGGTATATTTGTGTACATGATCCACAACAACTGCAGTTGACGGCTAACAGTGACTATATCATACTTACATACTATGCACAACATCTATTGGATCAATACCACGGGTCTCACCTTGCCTTCATACATCACTCGCTTTGAATTTTGCTGAGAAGACCCGCCCACTACATCTCCGATCTTCACCCAGCGTCCGTCACTCACGCTCCACTGATACGCTTCAACATTAGAACCTTCCTTTATGAGCCGCGTCTGGCCATCCCGATTCCCTACACATATACAATAATAATAGTGAGCTACTAATGGTTACATGCTATTTAATATAATATAATATATTTTCACACAGAAGGTATATACAGCAATAATACAGTATAATGCAAAAATATAAACATTTATTATAATGTATTAAATATAATACATACTTATTTATACATCATTTTTAATGCAGTTAGAAGGATATATTTTTATTCTATATAGTAATCTATTACAAGCAAAAAATATTTGTCTAGCATTCTCAGTGTTGTTATGGTTAACTATAACTATTCAAAATAATTTCTGTTATTGGAAAAAGCTGAAATACAATAACATATAAATATTAGATTTAAAACTTAAACGTAAATTAGAAATTAACTAAAATAAGTTGAAGTTGAAGTACTAAATTTACTAGAAACTGAAATAAAAATAAATGAAAACTGAACAGACAATAAAAACCAAAAACTAATAAAAATGACAAGTGCATAACAAATTTGCTAAAACTTGAACTAAAATTAAAATAAAAACCGAAGCTAAATCAAAATATTAAAGCTAAATCAAGATATTAATAAATACTATCATTTATGGAAGCCTGTTTCCGCCACTGAATAAAATTTTTTTTTTAAAGTAATTGATATAAACTCACAATTCAGATTTTTCTCAGAATTGCGTAATATAAACTCGCATTTGCGAGTTATAAAGTCAGAATTGCGAGATATAAACTAAGTGAGTTTATATCTCACAATTCTGTCTTTTTTCTCAGAATCGAGAGTTCATATCATGCAACTGTGAGAAAAAAAAGTCCGAATTGACTTTATAACTCACAACTGTGAGTTTATATCTCACATTTGCGAGAAAATTGTGAGATAAAAAGTCGCAATTACATTTTTTTTTTTAATTCAGTGCCGGAAACGGGCTTCCATAATAATCTATGAATATAAATAATACAGAACTGCCAACCTTTGAATTTTTTTTTTGAGTACCATCAGTGACCGGGGGGGCGATACCGGGGGTCATATAGCCTATTCCTACATTACTTGAAGCTCCTTGATGGCTAATGTCAAAATCGTAATTGCACAATGTGCAAAATGCTAGACTTCATGTTAAATATTTTTCATAGGTTAGTACTCAAAGAGTCTGCACTCAGTTTGTGATATTCCTGTTATACAGTATTTTAGAGCAAACAGTACGAATGCAACAATACAGTTAGCCCAAGGTTCAATAAATACCTCATTTTTTTAAACAGTTTTCAGTTTGGTTCTGATGGTTTGGCACAACAGAGTTCTTTTTAGCGATTTTAAATGCTATTTAAAACAAACAAACTCCAGTATACTTTAAGTAAAACTCCAGTACATTGTTGTATACTGTAGAAAAACATGGATTATCACGTCTCTTTAGAGTGACAAATCGTACCAGCGTACTTTAAGGTCAAAATGCGTACAGGTTGGCAGGTCTGAATAATACAACAGTAACACTGAACATTCTTGAGAACACTACATGTGTTCAAAATACACCTCAATCCATTCACCTGGTTCATTCAGGTGCTCTCTGCCAGGTAAGTCCTCTACCTTGATGTCACCCAAATCTCCAGTCTTGGGGTCGATGATGGCTTTGGAGAGCTCATCCTCAAAAGCCTGCAGGTCCTGAGCACTTGCTACACGCTCTTCGCTCTCGGTGAACACGCGGATAACGCCATCGCTTCAGAGAAACGTGACATGGTCATGCAGCATAATAAACTGCAAATAGTTTAGATATATGAAACAGAAACAGTATGTATACCTGGCTCCCACAGCAATGTCTCCATCAGGCAGAATGCAGCAGCACCACACCGACTGGGCAGGAAGACGGATAGTCTGGGAACATTCCCCCTTCCTCCAGACCCTCAGTGTCCTGTCCTCTCCTGTGCTTATGAAGTCTAGAACAGGAAAAAAGAAGACAATATGGGAAATAATTAAGATTTTATGCACAAATATGTAGCACCATATCAAACCTACAGCAAAACTGAAGGTAAGCACCTTGTCCGTTAGGGAAGACAGCAAGGCTGTAGATGTAGTTAGTGTGACCAGAGTAAACCTGCACACATTCACCCGTCACCATCCACCGTCTAATGCTGGCGTCATTACTGCAGGAGAAAAACTCCACCTCGTTTATCACAGCGAGCCCTCGCACACAATCCTCATGACCTGCAGGACAGACACATTACAAATATCTCACACAGCTGGAGTCAAAAACTACATAATGCTGACCCCTGCTGGAGATCTGATAAAACTAAACAAGCTCCACACGGTCTATATTCAACATCACATAAACATTGTTTCACTGTTGAAAGCATTAGAAGTATCAAATGCACCAATGTACCAGTGTAGGTGTTCTCACAGTGACCAGCCTTCCATAGCTTGATGGTCTTGTCAGCTGATCCAGACAGCATTAAGCCCTGCTCTGGTAAAATGACTACGGCCCATACAGCGGCACTGTGTCCCTGAGGAGCAGCAATTACACAAGAAACCAGTCAGCACATACTCACACTCTACTGAAATTGATTGCAGGCAATGTGAGTATATCTGATCTCCCTTTTAAAGGTACAGTGTGGGGAGAAGAAAAAAAAAACATTATTTAAGAAAAGCTGTGATGTAGGGCTGCATGACAAAAAAAAAAATCATTAACATTTCATATGTATAAATATCTAATGCACTTTATAATGCAATGTATGATCTCAATAATAATTATAATCATAGTTATAATACGTTATAATACATTATAATAATTTTCCATTTATTGTTACACCTTTATAATGTATAATGCATTAAAAAGGACAAACAATCAATGTTAAAATTTTAGGAATCTGCAAATATTATAATGCATTTTATGTTAGGTTACAATTAGTTCTGAAAAGATTTAATGCATTAGAACATACATTATGAATGCCTTTATAATGCATCATACATAAAGTATTTAACAGTGTTAACAAAAATATCAAAATGATTTCATGATAAAAAAAATATGATTGTGATTTAAAATGTCATTGCAAAGGTTTGCTGTGCATATTTGTGAGGCTGCACATTTTGGTCAAAAAATAGTTAATATCGAAATATCACTATAAATAATAATAATAAAAAAATTAGAAATATTACTACTGGAATATTTCATTATAAAATAAAATAATAAATAAAAATTAAGTATTTAAGAAAAATAATATACATATTTTTTTTACAGTACAACTTAATTTTTATTAAGCATTTCCTTTGGTAAAAAACCACCAACTGCCAAGTTCCTAAAGCAAATTTTATTTTTTTTAACACAGCTGGTTTGTAAGTTGGGAAAAAGGTTTGGTGCATTTTGTGTTAGACACTGAAAACACTGGATCGTGAGCTGATGTTTGTAAAAGAACACAGTACCACGCTTCACTCTGAAACACACAGCTCATATTTTTTTTAAATCACAGCCTTTGCGATAAATCACAATAAGCCAAATCGCAATACCACTATGGTGATACCAAAAACCATGCTACTTTACCTGTAAAGTCATCATGCACTTCTCTCCAAGCCAGACTTTGGCTGTAGTGTCCCATGAGCCACTTAGTATTGTGCCAAACTTGCCAGCTGAGAGTGTGCAGACTGTAAACACACACAAAAAAACATCAGGTATGGCTCGAGAAATCATTCCAGTGGCATTTCAAGACAACCTGCACGCAGTTACATCACTGTAATACATCATTAGCAGTGGACGGTACCTGTGTTTTTGTGACCCTTGAGGGTGAACAGAGGGTCTGGTCGGTCTAGTGAAAACACACAGATGTTATTGTCATGTCCTCCAGTGGCGATGAGTCCTCGGGGGTATGTTTCATTAGGAGCGATGATACACACGCAAGACACAAAGTTTGAGTGGCCGTTCATACAGTGCATCTCTGTAAAAACCTGGTTTTCACTGCAGAAGAAAAAACAGAAGAGTTAAACAGATGTTGGTCATGTGTTTTTATTATCTATCCTATTTACAATACCGTTCAAAAGTTTGAGGTAGGTAAATTTATTATTATTTTTTTTTTACTTAGCAATGCTGTACACCAATAAACAAATCATAAAGCTTCACTAAACTGAACTGAATTCAACTGAGTTGAATTGAACTGAATCTCAGTGAATTCAGAGAACGCGTCGCTTAGTGAAGTTTAAAGAGACAGTTCACCCAAAAATTCCTCCAGCGTGTATGACTTTCTTTCTTCTGTGAAACACAAAAGCAGACGTTAGGCAGAAAGACTCAATCGCTATTCACTGTATGGAAAAGATTCAAGCGAACAGGTGCCTGATCTTCAGCTGTGTTCCACAGAAGAAGAAAAAAATTATAAGGGCTTGGAACAACAAGAGATTTCATTTTCATTTCGGGTGAACTACTCCTTTAAGGTTTCATAGTTTTTTTATAGATCGGTCGCTGTCAGGAAACCAAACCCGGTCAGTTTCCTTTCAGCTATGATGCTTACGAGTTGCCGAATTTCACTTGATTTGGCAACCCCTCTCAATACATTAACTAACCAACTCTGAAAACGTATTACCCCTCAGCTTAGTAACCAACGAAACGGAAAGCAGACCGGGTCTCAGAGACAGCAGGAGGAAGCTGGCGATGTACCTTGGGTTTGGTACCCAGACCCGCGCGGTTCGGTCTCTGGACACGGACACAAAGGCTCCGTCTGGAAACGCGACGGCGGCGAGCCCCCTGACATCCATCTCATGCGCGGCGAGAGAGCAGCGCAGTCTGTATGAGTTACTGCCGGACATTATGACTGATGAGAGACAGCGATCCCTGCACGCACTGACACAGCAACACTGCACACACACTGCACACACACCCACAGCATGACGGGAGACCTCGCGACAAAATAAAAGCCCAACTGACAAACATTATTCTGCGATACTGTTAGCTCACAATATAAACTTTTACCAGTATGATATCACATTTATGTAAAATACATTTTAAATTACAATAATTTTTAAATATACGCTATATTCAATGGAGAACAGGTGTTAAATAACAACAGACTTTAAACTTGTTTTTAATATTCACCCCGGAAGAGCATGAAAGAGTTGATTTCTGTCCTCGGATGAGGTGAATCTATCAAATAATCAAAATCATGTCTGCTAATAGGAGGATAACGCTCATATTTGGAGGCTTCATTGCAGCAGTTGCTGTGGCTTTTTATCCTATATTTTTCCATCCTCTCACTCACACTGAAGACTACAGTAAGTGTTTATTACAACACAATGAGACATTAGTCATTATGACACTGCTCTTGTGTTGTTAGTAAACTTCTTCAGGTTCAATTTTGTATTTTTTAACCTAATAATTTTATAACCAGTTTATCAGTTTCGGTAGTGAAAACATTAATGCGCGTTATTACACATATTATTGCAAAGAATGTATACTTCACCTTAGCGTTATACTGCCTTTAATCTACGCTGAGTTAAATAAAAGGGACTTTATTCATTTTTTGAGCAATGTAACAACAACAACAACAACAAAAAGAAGAAGAAGAAGAAAAAGCACTCTAAAGTAACACTAGGACGACTAGGACACTGTTATCTAAAATGGCGTACATCAAGTATAATTATATTGCATTTTGTAATCCAATAATTGGATAATGAGTTAGTGAAAAAATAAACTGCACTAAAAATAATTTCATAAATTAAACAGGAACACCACCAGGGTTATTATCGCTAACTAAAACTAAAAACATACAAATTAATAATAAAATTATATATATATATAATTTATGTTATTTCAGCTAGCTGCCAAGGCAACGTTTCTCATGTTCGTTTATTTGAAGTACTAAAATAACTAAAAATAAATCAACTAAAAATAAAAATGTAAACGTAAATATAGACATTAATAATGACAAGGCATCAAAATTACTAATACTTTAATTAAAATTAAAATTAAAAAATTATGATATAGCAGTGATACTAAAATAACATGGAACACCACTGTAATTATTAAGTAAAAATGTTTTAACCATTAAAATAGTAATAATAATAATAAAGTGGAGGAAGCTTGTTTTTGTGAGATTTACCCTAAAAAGTGTCAGCATTTCCCCCAGTACTTGTCTTTATGCTGTCTGCATTTGTGTCATTGTAATTGCAGAACAGATCCAGAAGGTAAATCGAGCCGAAATCAATCAAGCAGATGTGCAGCCGGTTGGTAAGTCATTATGTCATCTGCCCAGTGTGTTGAGTTTGCATTGTTATTACTGTAAACATACATGTGACACCTCATATCACACACGAGATTTATAGGATCATTAATGGGCAGGATTATGTTTTCTGTGTTACAGTTTATTTGCATTAGGCCCATGTGAATGCTTTTAACAGACATTAGTTTCTATATATAATCGTCATTTATGTGTCTTATTTGAATTAGGTGTGAAGATCTGGTCTGATCCCTTCAAGCCAAAATGATTCCAGTGTGCGGATGAAAATTGAGTGAATAAACACAAGGACTGATGTGTCACGCACTGAGGATTGAGTATTTGAGACAAACACATTAACTCTTTGCTACCATGCATCAAATGAGACTTTTAGGATGTATGAATCTTATGTGTTTGTATATTTTGTGTGGGAATATGATTGAAACTAGAAAGAACGAATAACTAAAAATAGTTCAAATAAAATAAGAATAGAAAATTTGTTGCTTTTGTTAGTCAGCACTTCAAAATATTATGTCATGTTATCACTTTGAATAGTTGTGTTAATTTATGCTGCTGTATTAATGGAGTAACATATTCTGCTATTTGTATTCTGAATAAAAATATAAATCTTGAACCGTTTGTTTTACAAATATGACCACTAGATGGCGGTCACTTCATTTTGTACATTACTAGATCCTGTGGGAAGAATGCTGGTAAGAAGTCGGACCTTCAGTTATTCATTCACGAATACAATAGCAGGATCTTAACTTTGCATAGTTCATCATGCTTTATATTTATAATCAAATTGCTTACAAATGTGACCCTGGACCACAAAACCAGTCATAAGGGTCAATCTTTCAGAAAATTGAGATTTATACATCATCTGAAAGCTGAATAAATAAGCTTTCCATTGATGATTGTTAGGATAGGTCAATATTTGGCCGAGATACAACTATTTGAAAATCTGGAATCTGAGAGTGCAAAAAAATCTAAATACTGAGAAAATCGCCTTTAAAGTTGTCCAAATGAAGTTCTTAGCAATGCATATTACTAAACAAAAATTAAGTTTTAATATATTTACAGTAGGAAATGTACAAAATATTTTCATGGAACATGATCTTTACTTAATATCCTAATGATTTTTGGCATAAAAGAAAAATCTATCATTTTGACCCATACAATGTATTTTTGGCTATTGCTACAAATATACCCGTGCAACTTAAGACTGGTTTTGTGGTCCAGGGTCACATATGTGAGAAACCTATATTGAAAACCTCAAATCTGACACTACAGCTTTGTTTCATTGTTATTTTCACACTGCAGACCTTGTGTTAATACATTTCCACTCTATAATAACATCACTTCCACTCAACTGTGCTTTTGTAATATTTGTGTTGCTCTTGTTCCTGATTAGAGTTCTTGTGTTATTTTGGCACTGAGAGTTGGAAGAGTCCTTTGGCCCTCAAAAGTTGCAAAATCTGTAACCTGAGAGCATACACCTCGGCCAGGACCCTGTGCCAACCAAGACCTGTTGTCATGGCAACAACACTGGGCCAGCACCTGTGCATCGGGGAGGCCCAAGGCCCTGCCCCTTTTTACTCAACCGCTTTGTGTGTGAGGGTCCAAAGAACAATGTTGCAAATGCTAACACATTAAGTATGGCACAATGCTGAGCTTTACCATGTACTTCTATCTATCTATCTATCTATCTATCTATCTATCTATAAATAAAGGTTATTTATTAGCATCTAGGGTTCCATGAAGAACTTTTAACATTCAAGGGACCTTTCCATTGCAGAAAAGGTTCTTTATTGTGGAAAATAATTCTTTTTTTTTTAGAACTTTTTTTTTAAATTAAATCGTGATTCAAGTTCTCTTAGGAAATTACATTACTCAGCAAACATTTTTAAAGAAATAATTTTTTATCTAAAGCAAACTTTAAATCACTCTTTTATAGTATTTCAACTTGTTACTCGCCATGAAAATAGCCAAGGGAGTTGGCATGACTTTAAAACACCAGCCAACTAACCAACCAACCGTCTTTATATTATAAAATTGTTCTTCACTAAAAAAAAAAAAGATTCTTTGGTCACACTTTATTTTAAGGTCCAATTCTCACTGTTAGCAAACCATTAACTATGCCTCAATAATATCCTAATTTGCTTCTTATTAATAGTAAATTGTTAAATTTAGATATTGGGTAGGATTATGGATGTAGAATATGGTCATATGTGCTTTAAGTCCTAATAAACAGCCAACATGTTTATAATAGACATGCTAATAAGCAGCTAGTTAATAGCGAGAATTGTTCCCTAAACTAAAGTGATACCTATTCTTTTAAGAACTGTTCACTGGAAGGTTGTTTGGGGAACCCAAAATGGTTCTTCTATGGCCTTGCTACAAAACCACTTTTTGGAAGTGTATTGTATAAGCTAACTGAATATTAAGTACACAAACTTTGCTTTCGGATGGTTTTCTATTAATCATGTATTAGTAAATAGCCTAACTGTGAACTGTGAGTTATTTGAGGTGCTTTTTTAATGGCATTGTGCCTGTTAAGATGAACGCATGTGAGAAAGGAACAGAGAGGGGGTTTACTAGAGGATGCAGAGTCCTCTGTCCCGCGAGACCTGCCACATATCCAAGAACTGACATAATATCTCCTCACTACCACAAAGAGCACATTGCTAACCCTCAGCCGAGAGCCTGCCAGCGCAGCAGCTGCCAAACGCAATAACACTTCACCCCCCCACACACCCCCGTCAACTCAACCAACTCCATTGTTTATGGGATGTTGTTATTGTTGGTCACCATTCAAAAAAACAAAAGAAAAACGGCCATGAGGACGACCCGAAGCGAAGAGAGGAAAACAGGGACTGAGAAAAGTGCAAAATTCCTCTCATTCCTCCTAGTGTTTTCCAGATTCCTGAAACGATGACAAGGCCTTGGATGCGAGCGGAGGCCGCCACAATGGGGAAGTGTCAAAAAAAAACGTGCTGGAGCAACCCGAGCAGCATTCCTGAAGTTACCCGACAGACCTCTAAACACGAAGCGTTAAGATCGATGGAATCCTTCACCTCAGGCTGTGTGTGGAAAACCCTTTCTGAGCGCGCTCGTGGGCTTTCATCCTCCTAAGAGTCTGGCTTTTTATCTGGTTTAGTTGTGAAAGAGTTAAACACTCACAGCAGGGAGTCAGATGGCTGTTTCATAAGTCACTGTCTCTGTTAAGGCTCTATTATACAGCTGTCCACAGACTGTACTGCTGATATGAACTCAAGAGACGAACTTGAAGCCTCTTTTGCACTTTTCTAGTTGTCAGAGTTTTTTAACAGCAATGGGACGGGAACCGATGCTGTAGCCAAAGCTATTGGGAAATGGCAGAAATGATTTCCATTGGGAAAAATAAGTGCACAGACTCCAGACAAAACCAAAATCGGACATGGATAGAGTAGATATGTGGGGTTGGTGTTTGTATTTGGAAGTATTCCCTTAAAGGGTTAGTTCACCCAAAAATGAAAATTCTGTCATTAATTACGCACCCTCATGTCGTTTCAAACCTGTAAGACCTTCGTTCATCTTCGGAACACAAATTAAGATATTTTTGATGGAATCTGAGAGCTTTCTGACCCTGCATAGACAGCAACGCAACTGAAATGTTCCCAAGTCCAGAGACGTATATATATATATATATATATATATATATACATACAATATAGACCAAATATACTTCAATTTTTGTTACTAGTCATAAGCCAAGTGTACTTAAGTATACATTTAAATATATCTTTAATAAGCACTATACTGAAAGTATAATCAGTATATCAATATTGTTTTCAGTTTAGAAGTATACTAACTGCACTCTTGAATAAACTTTTATTTTGTTTAGTGGAAAACAATGTTGTTTAGAAACTGAAATACATTTTTTCCTATTACAGACAGAGTTGCATGCCATGTTTTTACTGTTGGAGTGTCAACAGCTGTAGTAAATCAAACGGAATCACTCTTCGATTCAGTTTCAGTTATGTCATTAATCTATTTATACATACATCTTTTAATTACATATTCATGAGGGACTTTTGTTTTCCACACATTTACATGTGCTCACAGTCCTTCTGTCTTCTCGAGTAAACCTGTGTGCTCAACAAGCTGTTAAAGACACACACACACACTAACCAAAATACGGCTCACATTCTTCGTCCCCAATGATATGACTCTCAAAACAACATAATTGCACCGATTGTTTCATTCACGAGTGACCAAGCTGAAGGAGCCTTGTGGAAACAGAAAGCACAAGTATTTGGAAATGTCTGGGAAAATTAGCTTTGGGAGGCCTTGCTAGCCCGGATGGCACAGGACGATCTTCAGCATGAGGAACACAAGTGTAACTCCTTAATGAAAAGCTAATGGTGTGTGTGTGTGTGTGTGCGTGTGTGTGTGTGTGCGTGCGTGCGTGTGTGTGCGTGTGTGTGTGTGTGCGTGTGTGTGCGTGTGTGTGTTAAGAGCTGTTTACCACCTGTGCTGAACGACAAAGCAAAGCTGCAGTTGGAAGGATATGGCATCTTTTTTTTCTTGGAGAAATAACATTACTTGTCTTTCTCACCAGTGGATCCTCTGCGGTGAATGGGTGCCGTCAGAATGAGAGTTCAAACAGCTGATAAAAACATCACAATAATCCACAAGCAATCAACATGACTCCAGTCCAGTCTATCAATTAATGTCCTTTAGGAATTTGTTCCTATACTTAATTAGTTTCTGCGTATTAGTTCAATCGTGGCCATGGTTTAACTACAAATAAAACAAATTAGTACAATGTGGCCACTAATTAATAAATTAAAATTCTTAATTCATTGCCACAATCAGGCCTGTGATTACCTGCGGCTTACTGCTTTTATCATATTACTTGAGAGATCGTAAATTGGAACATGTCCATTCAAACAATCAGTAGTCTTATAAAGAAATGTTTGGCTTGACTGCAACTCCTGTAACCTGGCTGTCAGTTAAATAGGACAATATGAATTTAATATGGCCCTTTAGATTTGTATCAGTAGGGTAATAAACTGTGAGGTGCTGTTGCCTCAGGTTACATTTCCTTTCATCCTGGCTCAAGGCGCTCCTTGTAAGCAAACTTCCATTAATAGCTGACAGTTTTAGCCTTGAAAACACTTCAAAACCATATCAAAGAGCAATTCCACAATAAATTTGTCCTTAAAGACCTTCATTCAGAATTCCTGGCTTGGATTTGACAGAATTGGCCTCCGAAGCTAAATAACAACAAACAGGCAATATATCACATGTCTAGGTGAAAATCTGTATGTTTGACATGGAAGAAAAAGAATCAACCTCAATATGAATTGTGTGCATTTAAATAAATATTATGAGACCCTTTTTAAAATATGCCAAACATTAGTAGACAGGAAGGAGATTTTGATTTTAACAATCTCTACTTTGGACAACAGTGTATTTATATTGGTCGGTTGTTGAGTAACTGAACATGGATAAGCTGGTTTTTGCCGCATATATGAAAAAGTAAATATTCAAACCACACAATCCTGTCGGTTTAAAAGCTGAGGAATCTAACCCACAGTTTTTTTTATTATAATGCTGAAGATATGAGTAAGCCATACTATATGCAGGCACCTTAGCAGACTGCATATGACTTTTATTCATGGCGTGTAATGTCCACTACACACAGCATATAAATAATGCATTTAAAAGTAGAAGTACAAACACATGCACAACCGCTGTCTCCCGTGACTTTTCATTAGCGTGCAACAGATGACAGCACAATATACGGCCTGGCAGGGACTGAGGATTCTGGGGAAAGACGTGGAACTTTGGAAGACGCAACGGAACACAGTGCTGTCCACTGCTGGCTCGCGAGGCCTTGGAAGAACCCCTCAGATGGTGCTCCATCATGAGGTTTGCTGTGGAGATATTAACCTTTACAAGCACTGCAAAAACTATGTAGTGGTCAGAAAAAAAAACAATTGTGTATGCTGGGTTTTTCCTTTCAGCTTTTATTAATGATGGTAGTTAATTTTTAGGACCATAGCCATTGGAATAATAAGCAAGTTATGAAAAATGAAAATTAGTGAATAGTTAGACCCATGTCCGTCCCATGCACTGAAAGCTCTCTCCTCCACATCACGAGTAGACACGCCCCTTATTGCTGATTGGCTACAAGTTTGTTTTGCTATTCGGCCCGAATCAGTTTTCTAAAGTGTTTTTGAAAAATAACATACCCTGCCTTTAAGGCCAATTCCCACCCCACAAAGAGATGCAGACCAACATCGATGGTCACCAGATTACAGAACGTCACTTCTCAGAAACTCCAAGACCCAACAAATGCCAATTCAACAAGTTCAATCGGTGAAAATAAGCACAGATAAATGGCAACAGACGGTGGCAGGAGTAACACACTGATCCTGCAAAACCAGACAAATGTGTCTGTTGTCGTTTGTCAGCGTCTGTCGGTGCAGTGTGAATTGGTTTTTAAATGTATAAGTCTTGATGCATAATGTAGCTGCAACATATCTAATTCTTGGCCAATGTGTAAAAATTTTTTTTTTAATTACTAGTATTACATTATTGTCCATAAGTTTGGAGTCAATAAGAATTTTGTTGAAAAGCGGAATTGTCAGCAGGCATATACTCCAGTCATCAGTGTCACATGACCCTACAAAAATCATTCTAATATGAACTAAAATTATATCTCAAATCTGATTTGGTGCTCAAGAAACCTTTCCTATTATCACAGCTGAAAATGGTTGTGCTGCTTAGTTTTTTTGTGTGTGATTTTTTTCAGGATGATTTAATGTATAGAAAGTTCAAAAGCAGAACGTTTTTGTATCATTGTAAAAGTATTTACTGTCACTTTTGATCAGTGTCAGTTTAATGCATCCTTGCTGAATAAAAGTTTTGATATTTCTGAAAAATAAAATCTTATTGACCCTAAACTTTTGAATAATATTGTAAATATTGATGCACAATGTTAAACACTAAGTTAAACATTAAGAGTAAGTTAAACACTGTGCCAAATTAAATATCTATTTATAATTATATAATTATAATGTTGCAATAACTCTAATTTATCTGTAGCATTTAAAATGTTAGATTTTAGTTTTTAGTGTTTTATTTTTTTTTAATGTATTTAGTCATTTATCGGTTATTGGCAATAATGCTGATCAGCACAATTTTAGGTCACACTTTATTTTAAGGTCCAATTCTCACTATTAACAAACCATCAACTATGACTTTTGCCTCAGTAAACTCCTAATTTGCTGCTTATTAATAGTTAGTACAGTAGTTGTTAAGTTTAGGTATTGGGATTACTAGGGATGTAGAATATGGTCATGCAGAATATGTGCTTTATACAGTGCCTTGCAAAAGTATTCATACCCCTTCATTTTTTTTCACGTTTTGTTATGTTGCTGCCTTATGTTAAACTGCTTTAAATTACTTTTTTTCCAATCTACACTCCATACACCATATTGACAAAGCAAAAACAGAATTGTCACATCTTCGTAAATGTATTAAAAATAAAAAAACTAAATATTTAGCTGAAGCACCTTTACAGCCTCAAGTCTTTTTTGTTTAATGCGACAAGCTTTGCTTATCAGCATTTGGTTATTAACTGCCATTCTTCACCTCGCCTCTCCACCTCTCAAGCTCTGTCAGGTTGGATGGGGGCAGATGCACATTTTCAGGTTTCTCCAGAAATATTTGATTGAGTTCAAGCTTAGGCTCTGGCTGGGCCACTCAAGAACATTCACAGAGTTGTCTAAAGCCACTCTTGCTGTGTGCTTAGGTCCATTGTCCTGTTGGAAGTTAAACCTTCTGCCCAGTCTGAGGTTCTGAATGCTCTGAACTAGGTTTTC
>NW_015623515.1:275730-280998 GCF_001515625.1 Sinocyclocheilus rhinocerous | reverse complement strand
AGACCAGAGAATCTTGTTTCTCACAGTCTGAGGGTCCTTTAGTTGTTTTTTTGCAAATTCAAAGTGTGTTTTCGTGTGTCTTCACTGAGGAGAGGATTGAGTTTGGCCGCACAGCCATAAAGCACAGATGGGTGGAGTGTTGCAGTGGTGTTTGTCCTTCTGTAGTTTTCTCCCATCTCCACATATGATCATGGAGCAGTTCTTTTGACCTCAGGGCTTGGTTTTTGCTCTGATATGCATTATCAGCTGTTAGATCTTTTAGTAAGACGTGTGTGCCTTTCCAAATCATACTCATTTAATTGAATTTGCCACAGGTTATCTTCACTTGAAGTGTAGTAACATTTACAAGCAATATGAATGCTCCTGAGCTAAATTTCAACTGTCCCAGATTATGTCCCGTATGGAGTGTAGATTGATGTGGAGAAAAAAGTAATTTAAAGCAGTTTAACATAAGGCAGCAACATAACAAAATGTGAAAAAAATTAAGGGGTATGAATACTTACGCAAGGCACTGTATGTACTAATAAACAGCCAATAAGTTAATACTATGTTAATAAGCAAATAGTTAATAGTGAGAATTGGTCCCTACATTAAAGTGATACCCAATTTTAATACCGATTCATCCTTACGTATAAGGCTCTTCAGTCTCATCAGAGAACTTGTGAATTTTAATTGGCGAGAACATTAAACATAAACTATTACAATAATGGAATGTTGTTTTAGTCTCTATGGAAGTTCGGATCAGTAGCTGGAATGGTGTTTTATTCTTAAGAGACTGTACACCAACTTTGTGATTTAGTTATCTGACAACGTTGGTGTTTTCCTTGGAATTTTGCGAGATTGACAAGCACTAACACTAGCACTGCAAATTCCTCAGTGCGTTATAGGGAATTTTCATTTGAAAGGCCGCTCACAAATGAAAGGGTATAATTACAGTCATGTTTGGTAGAGGCTTTCATTCCTGTCTTGAGGCAGCCTCCCCCCAAAAAAACAGCTATAAATGTCAGTCTATACAGGGTGATTACATGTGCACTGAATGGCAAGTACAAAGATCGGTTGTGATTATCAAAATTCTTGGCCGAACAAATGCAGATGAATAAATCGCATCTGTACATTTCAGAACAGGTCACCACTGCAGGCTGAAGAAACCGCCTTCTTGGCCCTCACTGTCGGTTTCAGAGACTGACCATCCTCCATCCTCTTCGGCCTTTATGGCCTAAACATGTTTGCGAGGCTGGCCGAGCCCCAAACCAGAGGTCTATACTGCCTCTGGCAGTGTACAGATTAAGACTGTAATTATAGATCTGGGTTTGGACTCGGCTTTGTTTAAGAAAGTGGAGGGGGTGAGTGATGTCATCTCTGGTTTAGAGCCGCATGCACAGCCTGGGATCACAGCGCTGGTGTTGGCTTACTGGAGGATGAGAGAGAACGAAACGGAGAGAAAAGAAGGACGGCGTGAGTGTGTGCACTTTAAATAGATCTAAATGGAATTGACGGGGTTTATTATCCGGGTGGTTGTGAGCGTCATATGTGTTTGTGTGAAAGATTACATGTGCCATATTATAACTGAGCTCTAATAATACTTAACGGTTTAGTTTAGCCTTTATGTATAATTTTTTCCCCCAAAGATAATAAACAGAGATGTCAAATGGGTTAAACAAAGATCGCAGCACAGTTTCATGCACACTACAAATAGGCCAAGCCATAACGTAGTTAGAGGAACTGAGTGAAGACAACATTTTTTACAACCACTTGCAGGCAGGGTTTTATGAGACATTGTTAAAATATGTGGGCACGCAGAGAATTTACACAGCAATACCACTTTATTTGTTATCCTTTCTTTCAGCAATATTTGGATGAATCGGGCCTGAATGAGAGCGTAGTTGAAATAACACAGAATAAGTGTACTTGGGTAATCTTTTTAGTTGTTGAGGGGAGAGAGGGCTTTGCCCATGTAAACTTGTGGAGGACGGTTGGCTGAGAGGTCCGGTACTGTAACGTGAGCTGTGGTCGGGGAATAACACGGGGGGCGTTCACAGCCCGCTTTTCCAATCTGTTTATCTGCTGTAATTCACTGCCATGATTCACCGAGGAATGGTGATGGAGTCTGGCTGGGTTGAGAGATGAGCAATTCGCCAAACAAAAGAGGAAGAAATGACAAGTGCCAAAACTCAATTCAATGACACGTGTGACAGTAATTTATATTGTCTCTCTTGTTACTTTAATATGAATTAGGCATTCATAAAGACTAAAAATGTAAAAGATTTCACAGCTTTTTTTCTTTACTTTCAATTCAATTCAAGTTTATTTGTATAGCGCTTTTCACAATACAAATCGTTACAAATACAAAAAAGTTTCTACATTATATTTAGGAGTAGGTTATTAGTGGTGACTATGGCAGAAATGTACAGTAAGAATCATGCAGTTAGTTACAAATGACACATAATCAAACAGACGGTGAACACTATTAACTGCAATGATTATATGTTGCGATTAAACTTTGCGATTGCAATGAAACATTGCAATTAAGCAAAATTTGGTTTTATATGTTGTTCCAGGGTTACTTGAATCCATATTCTTAATTATTATAACAACAACCCATTTAGATTAAAAAGGCGGTCACACTACAGTTTTTATTCCATTGACTTCTATATGCATGCAAATGCAAGCTCATATATGAAGATGTTCATGAACATTTTGCTGTGCTCCAAAGTTCAATAGAAGAACTATACATGTGGCATGATCAGAATTAAAATGTATTTGAACTAAAATGTATTTTAAATTAAAGAATTAAAATTTATTTTAAAATATTGTTAAAGGGTTAGTTCACCCAAAAATTAAAATTCTGTCATTAATTACTCACCCTCATGTCGTTCCAAAACCGTAAGACCTTCGTTCATCTTCGGAACACAAATTAAGATATTTTTGATGGAATCTGAGAGCTCTCTGACCCTCCCATAGACAGCAAGGGTACTACCACGATCAACGTCCAGAAACGTAGCAAGGAGATCGTTAAAATAATTAATGTGACATCCCGCACCACACGGATACGTTTTCTACGTTGTTTGTGCTTTGATTTGAACGTAAAACAACGTATCCGTGTGGTGTTATTTTTTAAAAGTTGCCTAAGCATTAGGAATCTGTTATGAAGATAATTTATTATTTATTATCCCAGAAATGTCACGAGCACAGCAATAGAAGAATAAAATAAGAAAATACAGGCAGAGAAAATGTCTCTGCACTGTAAAAAATGATTGTGATTTTAACAGTAAAAGACTGTAAAAATACTACAGTAAAAACCTGTTAATTGGTTAACAGTAAGTTTCCATACTATATATGGTGAATAAATGTAATTACATTTAATGTAATTTTACAGTAAATTACTGTTAGAAATACGGTTTTTGGAAGTGAAAAATAAAAAGTCATTTTATAATTTACAGTGAAAAACCTTAAATTGACACTCCCAGAATTCCCTGCATGTTTTTTCTTATCAGTTGTGTACATTAGGGTTTTATCTTACATCTAATGTCGTTAAATTCATGTTTATTGCATTATTTCAGTATCGTGTGTCACCATGATGGGGTTTAGTGTTTGTGTGAATGACACTGTGTGTAACTTCTATATATAAGTATTGCCCTCCTTAGCTCGTAGAAAAGCTGTTTGTGATGAGCTTTGGTTCATCATGTGACTTTCTCATCACCACCAGTTTTTGGTGGTTATCAGTGCATGACAAGGGTTCAAAACAGATATTAACACTTCAATATGTTGGTTTATTAATTAACATTACATCAGTTAATGAAATACGGTATTTTATTGTGAATTTAAGTTAAGTCTGCAAAACCTAAAATGCAGCTACCATATTTTTAACGGTGAAGTTCTGGCAACCTGCTGACTGTGGTTGAAATCTCGAGTGGAGGGTTTGATTAGTGTCTTTACTAGCAGCTTATGCTGCCCACATTCACACATCATTAGTTATAATCTCACCGACCAACGCAAACCATCCAAATGTTACAACTGTTTGCAAAGGCAAGCATGCACTCAGAAGACCTTAGCAACTGCATAGCAACCATCCAGAACACTGTGACTTTTGCAAGCAGAAAATGCGAAACCCTAGCTTTTTCCAAAACTACAGTATACTGCATGGTTTTGGTAAGGATTGTGGGTAAATCATTGGAGATTTGAGCTGGTCCACCATTAAAACATCCCACACACAGTGATGCCATTCGTTGGCTCCAAACTACGGCTTCAATTACTGTTGAGAGGAGCACCACGACTGAAGATGAAAAAGACAAGTTAATGAGGAACCGTTTTGCACAGTTTGGAAAAAATGAATACTGTTAAAGTAAAAACGGGGGTTTTAAATGCTGTCAATCAAAGGTCATCGCTGACAGATCATTTATTACGATCGTTGCGTGCAAACCACTGTGAATAAGCTCCTCAAACATAGTATTAGTTTATGATTCATTTTGCAGTAAATCTCACTGATTGACTATGTAAATCTAAGGCAGATGTAGACATCAACACTCTCAGAAAAAAAAGGCACAAAAGCTATCACTAGGGTGGTACCTCTTCAAAAGGTGCATGTACTTTTGTACTTTATTTAACCCTAAAAGATGCATATTAATACCTAAAGTGTACATATTAGTACATAAATGGTACATATTAGTACTTTTTGAAAGGGTACCGTCCCACTCACGGTTTTTGTACCTTTTTTTTCTGAGAGTGCAGTGAAATAACATTCATTTCAGAGCCATTATAAACTAAAACCGTAAAAAAAAGTCTGCTACTTGAAAAAAATAAAATTTAATAAAATACAAAAAATTACAATATATAAATATATCAAATTACAATATAAGAATAAATAAATATTAAATAAATAATCAATAATAAATAATTATTCAAAATATTAACAAAAACTATAGTATCTAATGCTATTGAGTACTATATGATACCAAAATAACACTGACCTGGTGTTTTAACATTCTGCATATATTGTCAAGTCAAAGTGAAGAAAATTGCCAAACAATTCCAACTAAGCACCAAACAACTCTGCACTGTCTGCACTGTAAAAAATGATTGTGATTTTAACAGTAAAAGACTGTAAAAATACTACAGTAAAATTGGTTAAACTGGTTAACAGTAAGTTTCATACTATATATGGTGAATAAATGTAATTACATTTAATGTAATTTTACACTAAAATACTGTTAAAAATACGGTTTTTGGAAGTGAAAAAGAAAAAGTCATTGTATAATTTACAGTGAAAAA
>NW_015623515.1:253334-275396 GCF_001515625.1 Sinocyclocheilus rhinocerous | reverse complement strand
ATACGTTATTTTATTGTTAATTTAAGTTAAGTCTGCAAACCCTAAAATGCAGCTACCATATTTTTAACGGTGAAGTTCTGGCAACCACAGCTGCCGGTATTTTACCGTAAATGTCACAGATTTTTTTTTACAGTGTGTAGAAACAAACACCACCACACACTTCTAGTGGATCATACATAATGACTAAGAGGGAGACTATACTTCATTTCTTGGGAAAATCCTGCATAGTGCACTTTAAGCTATTAGAGAAAATATATAAATTACACAAACAAATAAAATACAATACACTCAACACAATACAAAGCAGCTCAGAGTTTATGCACTAAAATTGTGTGGGGTGGGATTAGTAAATTAATCACAATCTGCTGTGATGTCACAGTCGTGTTGCACTGTGGTATATGGAGCTGTCTGAATCGTACACAAGAGTAAATTGCTTCCTCGGTCAAAATCAAGGGGTCGAGGGTCTGTCCATATAAACTTCCCTTGTCCACATGAAGTGGAATGCACTTCAGAAAGACAGCAGGGATTCCCCAGAAGGAAAGTGTTTAGGAAAGTGTGTTTCTAAAAGCAGTGTGGAACACAACCGTGTCTAGTAGTGTGACTTTCACTTATTAACTGTAGGAAGATTTTAACTTTTTGGAGTGCCTCTAGTGGTTGAGACCTAACACTGCAAGTTATTCATGGAGGAACATCATTTTGGCAATTGCGTTGAGCAGGATGAATATGATGGGTTTGAGGTGTACCAAATGACGTAAAACTCGCCCCCTCCTAAAGGGAAGGACATAACATAAAAAATAAAATGAGGAATATCCATGAATATTATTTTTCTAAACAGGTCTGTCTTCCACTGTTGTTTTGACTCATTTAAACCAAGTGTTTTAAATTAAATAACATTACAAAAGTTAGGCAACTATTGCTACATATCTTACACGTCAAGCAAGAAAAAGGCCATCTCTGGGTTGGATTTAATCCCTAAATGTCACTTACAAAGCAGTCACTTAACATCTGTATGTTGATACAAGCTTTAGTACACGATCTGTAATTTTCTGTTTTTGCTTTTAAACTCTGTACGAGGTTTCTTTGTATTAACAATGAATGATTCCTCAGGTAGGTTTTTTAGTTTTAGTTTTAGTAGCCTTTTTAGTTGTTTGTTTGATGAGTTCAACTCATCTGCTATGCATGCTGGTTTGACTTCAAAAATCAGAGTATCAGTGTAATAGAAAAGCTGCATAATACATACTATTTGTGAAAAACATTGTATGCTGTGCACTATGCAGTACCCCGGTCCAAACATAGCCAATGACTTTGCTACTTAACTACTTTTCTGCACTCACTGTCTATGTGAGTGGCTAACAGTGTATGCTTCTGTTTGCATATGAGGTGTGAGGTGAGTGTTGGCTCAATTTCCAGACGTCTCCTGGTTCTCCTCCTGCAGCACTGGCACCAGATTGACACCCATTCACCAGTAAATGTGTATGTGTCCATGTAGACAAGAGCAAGAAATGAGGAGTGAGGTAGATTAGTGGGTCCACTGAATGTTACAAGCTTTCGGCTGGCACATCACCTCCACCGTATGATGCAACCTAGGATGTTTTCAATTTCACACACTGATTAGGCTAAACGCTTCTATTTCAGATACTCTCCAGCTAGACTCAGTGGGAGCCAATACAGGAACTGAGCACTAAACTGCATTAAGTAGATCCAGGGAGACCGAGAAAATGTACAAAAGAATCAAAACACTGGAAAACAAACAGACTGTATCAGGATTTGGCTAGATCCAAAATGTCGACCTCAGTCTTTCCATGTTATAGTTAATGGGCTCAAAGACCCCCTTCTCTTACAGACTTTTGGAGGTAAGACTGAAATGTTGAGAGATACTTTTTTCCTTCCATTTTCCTCTTTTAATCTTTTTTGTTCGTATATATGACAGTTTGGAAATTCTCATTTGGAAATGCTCTGTGGTCACTGGCTCGTGAGATCATTGTTTCGGAGAGGAAGACAATTATGAAAGTGCAGGGACATGACAGGGCTACTGTACCTCACATGTGAGCTCACAAAACAAGAATCGGAGCAGAATAATGAAAAAGAGAGAGAAGCTTTAAATGGAAGAAAAAAAATCCATCATTTGAGATGAAAATGGTAAATGACAGGAGCTGTACATACCTGGAGTGATGGCTGCTGAAAATTCAGCTTTGCTATCACAGGAATAAATTACTGTACTTTTAAAATATACTAAAAGAGAAAATAGTTATTTAAAATTATAATAATCTTTCACAAAATTTTGACTGTATTTTTGAACAAGAGGTATTTCAAAATATTTTGTTTTCTTAAAGGGGTCATGACATGGATTTTTTTATTTTAATATGGTACAATTTTGGTACAAAAACCTCTTATATGCCAAAAGATTAAGACAAATTCGATTTCTCACCTCATGAACCCTTTAAAAAATAACTGAAAAAAACCCCCCATGAGATTAATGACAATTATTATTTAATAGTTGTTTACTTCTTTGTTACTATTCTGTTATCTTTTTATTATTATTATTATTATTATTATTATTTTTGTTTTAAAAGTTTAGCAAATAAAAATTGAAATGCATACCCCTGGTTGGCAATCAGTAGACAGCCAAGCTTTGTGTCATGTTTTACTTATTCACACCTTTCTCTTTATTGCTTTGATAATTCAATAAAGTTCAAATAAAATTTCAAGGTTATGAAGATTATTTCTCTCTCTGTCTTCCTCCCTTTCTTTTTGTTGCTCAGCTGATTTACCAGCTGTTGTTTGTGCCACCAGCTGTCTTTGACCTTTCAACCTGCTATCTGTTCTCAAAAACACAGGCTACAAAATCCCGAACACACACACACACACACACACACACACACACACACACCAGTTCTGACGCCTTAAAATTGGAGAGAGAAGCTTCTATGAAACACAGAGTAAGCACGTGACCACAAACAAGTGCACATGATTCAAGCTCAATATTTCAGAACCACATCTTGGCCTAGAACATTTGGAAAGTTCACTTGAAAAGTCACTTCAGTACAAAAACATCTGCCAAGAAAATGAATATAATCTTAATCATTCCAAACATGATTATTTTTTTCATTAATGTCATAGTGAGTTATTGTCCTCATATATTTTATATCTGAAACAAATCCCAGAATTCATTATCATCACACTGATCAGTGAACAATTCATCTCAATAATGGATCAAGACATCGAATCAAGACAAAGGGTTCACAATGTTTTTGGCGAAAACAACAGTGCCTGAATGGAGGAGACCGAATTTGGTGGAAGTACCCGACTGGGGATGATTTGGCCATTTTATTTGTTTTGCCTTCCCAGACGTGGCCGCTGAGAAGATTAAGAGATTTAGAGCGAGATTATTCTCTGGCCCATCAACGCCCTCCATCAAATAAGCAAATATGTGGTTTGTAAACAAGCCCACAACAAAGGCTTTTGCCAAAACCTTTCAGACCTCGGCGGTGGATATTGACTGTCTTGCGCTATAGAAAATGGCGCATTCAAGGGCGAATACTACATCAACACTGTTGATTTGTGTCTGTATGCATGTGTGCGCTTAGATGCGGATCAGGTTTTCAATAAATAAAGCTTATCCTGTGTGTCCTTGACATTTCTCAACCCAAAGTGACAAGCCAAAAGCTTATAAGGACAGTCTGACCTACATGGGCGGGTCATTAAAATTTAGAGTAGAGTCCTAATTAACCTCAAATGTGGTTGAGATAGACACCCAAACAGTATCATAAATCATTGTGATTAAGAAAGAGAGAGAACAACAGATGATGTCATGGATGTGGAGAGTTGGATTTGCACACACACACACACACACGCATGCATATACACACCCTTCCCCTTGCCTTGACATCCCTCCCCACCCACACACTCGCCTTGCCACGCGAAGAGGAGTGTGCGTGTGAGTGAGATTGAAAGAGAGGGAGGAGATGCCTCAGAATATAACAGCATGGCCGGCAACGCCAAGCTCAAATGCAAGGGCGGCTGGATGGCCTTTTGTAATGTATATTAACTTGTGTCGGTCGTTCACCTGACAGGCCATTGTTCCCCACGACCCGACAGCCTCCTCCCTCCCTCCATCTCTTCTTCCTTTCGAACAGGTTGGGCGCATTGTGTGCCGAGAGTTGTCTGTTGTGTGTTCCGTTGTCTGTTGTGGTGTGTGGGGGGGAGACGAGGGTTGAGACGCCGACCCCAGCGAGTGGGGGTGACCTAAGCAGATGGCGGGGCAGGCTGTCCACTCAGCCAGAATTAATAACGTGTGCCATGTCACGTTGTCTGAGAAAACGTTCCCCCTCTAGCCCCACCTCTCTTCATGTCCTCTCTTTCTATCCCTCTCTCTCAATTTCAATTTACTTTACTGGCATGACCAAACCTGTACATTTGGATTGCAAAAGCAGTGCCAAAAACAAAAAGGCAAAATAGTAATAGACGGTATAAAAAAAAAGTTTAAGCAAATAAAATAACAGAGTAAAATAAAACAATTACAATTACATGTAAAACAAATACATTAATTAATTAAAAGAGATAAAAAGAGATAATGTCTATGTGTCTCTTTTATTTGCCCAAGATAATTTCCCTCTGAAACGTAAGTTGATAAATAAATAAATAGATAGTAATAATAAATTATTATTATTTTTAACCCAGTTTCATTGACTTAAAAAGTAAAATAACAATAATGGAATAAACAAATAGTGTTAACAAAACAAAACAAAACAAACAAAAGTAGTATTAACAAAGTAGTATCAACAAACAAAACAAAACAACATGATTTTTATCCTGTCTCTTTTACTTAAAAAGTAAAATAATGGAATAAACAAGTAGTGTTAAAACAAACAAAACAAAACAAAACAATTAGTAGTTTTGTTTGGAGATAATTTCTCTCTGAAAAGATTTAAAAACTTTTATAAATTATTATATTTTTTTTAATCCAGTTTCCTTGACTTAAAACGTGAAATAACAATAATGGAATAAACAAATAGTGTTAACAAACGAAACGATCAGCAGATCTTCAGCCAGAAAGCTAATAGACAGGGTCAGCAATCATAATCGTTAAAGTTCTTCCTGTCCAACAGCAGGGTCAAGGTCCTCACAGTATGTGCCATGTGTGCGTTGACTTCTGGGAGAAAAACTGAGAAATGTGTGGCACATGTGAATGCATGGCATGTCAAGTGTGGAAGACAAGCAAATTGTAACAGAATATGGTAAATTGAATGTAGGTCTTGCTATAACTGAGATGTCGGTTTTATTTGCGTTTCAAGGAGGGAGATCTGAAAGTTTATCCAGTTTCTTTAAAAAATAAAAAAAAAAAAAAAAAAAGAATAAACAAGTACAAAACAAAACAAAACAATTAGTAGTTTTGTCTGGAGATGACTGCTATCTGAAAAGATAACTTTTATCCACTTCCTTCTACTTTATTTCTTTTCAAAGAGTTTGCATTGACTGAAATCTCAAATTAAACATTCATCCTTTCAATTTCACCATATTCAATATGAGAATAACCATTTGTGTTGTCTGCAATTTTTCATAAAAATAGACAGGAGCTAAACAGCTCAGTACAGCATAATATTGTGCACAGCACTCCAAAGACAACTGTAGAGATACACACAAAATATACCATTCCCGTCACCTCTCATTTGTGCTGGCTGTTCCTCTCCCTCTCTTCCTCTCCATCCCTCAGTGAAAAGGGGATGTGCTGTACCCACTGTAGACATTTCCGGGGCCTCTTTTAGGATCAGCAGATCTTCAGCCAGAAAGCTAATAGACAGGGTCAGCAATCATAATCGTTAAAGTTCTTCCTGTCCAACAGCAGGGTCAAGGTCCTCACAGTATGTGCCGTGTGTGCGTTGACTTCTGGGAGAAAAACTGAGAAATGTGTGGCACATGTGAATGCATGGCATGTCAAGTGTGGAAGACAAGCAAATTGTAACAGAATATGGTAAATTGAATGTAGGTCTTGCTATAACTGAGATGTCGGTTTTATTTGCGTTTCAAGGAGGGAGATCTGGGTCAAGGTTTTGACAAGTTCTCTTGGCTGTCTCGTTCTCCACCCCACCTCCTACACGAGGAAATTCTGCTGCTGTCAACGATTTCATGCTGCCTTTGCAAACTCTCTCCTTCCCCGAAACAATGAAGACTGAAGAGAAATGTTGCCGTAAATTTCAAACTGTAGCAAAACCTGATTTATTTTATGATCTACAAATTATTTTGTGCACTGGTCATTAAAAATCGACAGTCTTTACTGTCACTTGTAATTTTAAGGTGTCCTTGATCAATTTACTGCATCTATTAATTTCATTAACATTTCAGTTGTGTATTTTTTGAGGTTTATAGATTGCATTGTTTTATTGAACTCTTTTTGGAGATTAAATTACAGACCAGACTTTTACACTTTAAACTTGCTCAGTTTTAACGTATGTTTTCCATTTAAAGCAAGACAGATGGTACTTTATGAATGGGATAATAGCTGAGTGCATATTTTTAATGAAGTATCATAAATGCTGGGTTTCATCTCCATGTAGACTCTGTGATTATGCTGTCAGAGTGCTGTTAAAGGCATTAGTGTGCTTCACAGCTTGATATGACACTGGCCTTGTTGCACAGTTAAACAGATGACAAGAGGCCTGTGTGAGCCTGTTTTAATTACTGGAACAGGACAGAATCCAGCTTGCAGTGCACAGTTATATGTTCACACCACATTGTTACTTCTGTGCAAAGCAGAGAGAGATTCAAGACGTCTGCGCAGGCCTTAACAAGACACTGCATCTCCAAGACGCAAAAACAGGCCAGTTCTGATACATCGTTTAACTCAATGGCTTACATTTCTCATCTAACTGACACAGTAACCATGCAAATACCCAGATTTGAGCTGCACTGACCACAATACTGCATATTATGCCCCGATGTTCCAACCGCATCCTGATGACAAACACAATTCCATTCACAGTGGTTTTCAGAAATAAATAAATGAGATTGAAAACATCTAAATGTTAGACTGCATTATTCCTGCACATGCTTGTATTTTTTTAGAGCATGACGTTACCCAGAGTGCACATCAGTGTACAAGTCGCCACATGTTCAGATTCAGTTCCTTCGTGATTCTTGGAATAATGAATCTCAATGTCAGCTAGTCATAATTATAAAGAAAGACGAGATATCTATACTATAATGACTTCTTTGGTCTTTTAGAGCCATAAAATGGTAGAAATAATGGTCAAAACTCACAATTTCCAGCAAGGCAGAGGAGAACTGGGATTACCTGCAAGAACATCTACTTAGATCTTCTTGAATGTCAGAATTTACTGTTAATAAAGTTTTATCTTCAAATCATCACCACCGAAGTGTGTAATTCAATGGCAACATTAGACATTTTCTCATCAAGCTTCAAAATGGTGTTATAAATGAAGCCTTCATGGCCACAATAATACGACTGACAAGGTCCTTTTATAAAGGCTTCTGGCTTCCTTGTCCAAAGTGGAAAGCATTACAGATAATTTGAAGAGCAGAATTTATTAATCCACTAGAAAGAACCAATCCAAGCACATTGCAGATAAAGACTAAAATGCCATGGCATTTTTAGGGCAGCCAATTTGCACTTCTTGTCATTCTCAACAGAGGCTAGCTGCACTGTAAAAATGTTTTGTAATATTTACAGGAAAAAAAAACTACAGTAGAATCTGTTGAATTGCTAACTGTAAGTGACCTTATCATATACAGTGAAAAACTGTAACATTGCAACATATGTAATTGTACAGTGAAATACTGTAAAATTTGTGGTTTTGCAAGTAAAAACTATGAATTACCACATCATTTACAGTGAAAAACAGAAAAAGGTAAACATTGTTGCCATATTTCTGCAGTGAATGTCTGGCTTTCTGCTGTAATTTATGAATTTATGCTGTTTGTTTGTTTGTTTTACCGCAGGATGTTTTTTGCAGTGTTAATAAAAATAAAATCCCTGTCAATTTAGTCTTCACTTTATTCTCAAGCCCAGTCTTGTGTGGTAACAGATTCCTTTTTAACAAAATATATTTCTGTGAAATTGTACATTGGCCTTGTGTCTCTCTCTGCTCTTTGCCTTTGCCATTTTGAGTAGAATCTCGATATGCTCGATTTCTCAGTACAGTCACTGGTTTGTACATCAGTGCTAACAGCTCAAGGCTAAAGCTGAACTACAGTAACTGAGATGCCGCATTCGGTCATTAACTTTAATCAACTATTTTCCACAGACTGTAAAATACATTTGCTACACCAAACGCCTGTTACCCTCTGCAACTAAAATCGGAAAACCAGGCACTTGTAATTATGGGCTAAATCACTTTATTAATTTTTTGGTTCCATGAGACATTTTGAAATGTCGAGCACCCATGAAATAGGATAATGATTTGTGTGTGTGTGTGAAATTCTCCTCAGATGCCGTCATCCTAGCTGGTGTACTCCCACTAAAAGAGGTAATATTCCAAATTTACATTCATGGATGTGCACTCGGGGACGACACTCAAAGCCTAGAACCTTAAACTCATCTTTTAATTTCATTCGAGACTCTCTAAACTGTTTTTAAGATGTTCTCGGACGTACTACAATGACTTTTCCATCCTGCTCTCACATTAAAGAGAGAGGCACTGATTTGGGCCATGGCTGTCTGTGAAGCCAGTGATGCCTGGGTCTTTTGAGGATGACTCTCCATTAGTCAAACTGCCTATTTCTTGTGGGTTTTCCCTAGTGTTTTGTGGTCCATCTATGTGTGTGTGTGTGTGTGACCCCTGAGGCGAACACACTCATACAGCTGACTGCTTGAACTACAGGTCAGTCCAGCCCGGCAAAATGTCAGTGGTGTCTTGTGATGCCTGGGGGCTGAAGTTGGACTTGCCTTTGGAGACCAGTCTTTCTCTTGGCAAAATACACAGGCAGTCATCAACACTGGATTTATGGGCGGCACACTTGTGGTTCAGTCGTGATTGCTTGAATTGGCGGCACATGCTCTCTGCTTCATTGAGCTCCTGAGATGGGTCTCTTTCATTGAAAATAATCACTTGGGACCGGCAAGACAGATGAGAGAACAATATCGGAGTGGAAGGAAAAAGAGAGGGAAAGAGAAGGTAGAAACTTACAGTAAGTAACGGTGCTCAAATTAAAAGGAGTGAAATTCAGAACCAACACCATATGGGGTAAGAGAGGATAAAATAGAGATGGCTATACTGTTGCGCTATACAAACACATTAAAATGAATGATGTTTTAATAGCAATAAAAATAATAGTTGTTACTTAGGGCAAACTTTGGCAAAGTCTCAAACACTTTTCCAACAAACTCTCAGGCCGGCTTGACAACCTATGGTGTGTACAGGAAGAGGAAAGAGTTATGGGGATTCCTAAAGGAAACGTTAAATCATATTTGTGTGTATCCATAAAGCATGTTATTAGTTTTATAACACATTGGAGTCAAAGTTTAAAACCAATAGTTAAACTTGGAAACACACACCCCCTATCATAATTTCACATATCTTGAGGCTTTTGTTACAATGGTTGTGAGGTCCTCAAACACTTGCACTTCTGCAGTCATTTACTGGTTTCATCTGTAAAAGATTTCGGAAACTTTACAGTTTTTATAAAACTCTAAGAGTATTATGGGCTAAATCACTTTATTAATTTTTTGGTTCCATGAGACATTTTGAAATGTCGAGCACCCATGAAATAGGATAATGATTTGTGTGTGTGTGTGAAATTCTCCTCAGATGCCGTCATCCTAGCTGGTGTACTCCCACTAAAAGAGGTAATATTCCAAATTTACATTCATGGATGTGCACTCGGGGACGACACTCAAAGCCTAGAACCTTAAACTCATCTTTTAATTTCATTCGAGACTCTCTAAACTGTTTTTAAGATGTTCTCGGACGTACTACAATGACTTTTCCATCCTGCTCTCACATTAAAGAGAGAGGCACTGATTTGGGCCATGGCTGTCTGTGAAGCCAGTGATGCCTGGGTCTTTTGAGGATGACTCTCCATTAGTCAAACTGCCTATTTCTTGTGGGTTTTCCCTAGTGTTTTGTGGTCCATCTATGTGTGTGTGTGTGTGTGTGACCCCTGAGGCGAACACACTCATACAGCTGACTGCTTGAACTACAGGTCAGTCCAGCCCGGCAAAATGTCAGTGGTGTCTTGTGATGCCTGTTGGCATTCATTATCAGATACAGAAATATTATCTGATTCCAAAGCACGCTTACTTTTTTCAACATGGTGTGTGTGTGTGGGGGGGGGAGTCCATCAGATAGCGTCCCAATTCAAATATTCCCCATAAAGAAAGCAAAATCTAACTTTGGTGTGCAAACGATATCCCTCCCTGCATTAAGAATGTGACTCTCCACATTACGCACATTGGGAAGGCTGAATTTATCTCTCCTATTAAGTTCCTCCGTCCTCAGTGACTGCTCAGAGGGCTGTTTCCACTATGATGAGTATGAATATTGAAAATCCGTAAGGCCCCGGCCCTAATCCACACATTAGACAGGTCTGTGGTTAAAAGGTATCATCTGGTTGGGGGCTGAAGTTGGACTTGCCTTTGGAGACCAGTCTTTCTCTTGGCAAAATACACAGGCAGTCATCAACACTGGATTTATGGGCGGCACACTTGTGGTTCAGTCGTGATTGCTTGAATTGGCGGCACATGCTCTCTGCTTCATTGAGCTCCTGAGATGGGTCTCTTTCATTGAAAATAATCACTTGGGACCGGCAAGACAGATGAGAGAACAATATCGGAGTGGAAGGAAAAAGAGAGGGAAAGAGAAGGTAGAAACGTACAGTAAGTAACGGTGCTCAAATTAAAAGGAGTGAAATTCAGAACCAACACCATATGGGGTAAGAGAGGATAAAATAGAGATGGCTATACTGTTGCGCTATACAAACACATTAAAATGAATGATGTTTTAATAGCAATAAAAATAATAGTTGTTACTTAGGGCAAACTTTGGCAAAGTCTCAAACACTTTTCCAACAAACTCTCAGGCCGGCTTGACAACCTATGGTGTGTACAGGAAGAGGAAAGAGTTATGGGGATTCCTAAAGGAAACGTTAAATCATATTTGTGTGTATCCATAAAGCATGTTATTAGTTTTATAACACATTGGAGTCAAAGTTTAAAACCAATAGTTAAACTTGGAAACACACACCCCCTATCATAATTTCACATATCTTGAGGCTTTTGTTACAATGGTTGTGAGGTCCTCAAACACTTGCACTTCTGCAGTCATTTACTGGTTTCATCTGTAAAAGATTTCGGAAACTTTACAGTTTTTATAAAACTCTAAGAGTAACTGGAGGTTACTTTCTCAGATCGTAAAAAAAGACGGGGAAAAGGAATGGAAAATGGCTTTGGTGCATGAGGCTTCCTCCCCCGAATCCTTTGGCTGAAGGCTCAGTACCAGATTGTGTGAAACCTGTTTTTTTTTTAAAATCCCCAATCTCTTTCCCTCTGCTGTGACCTATCCATCCTAGTACTCGTGTCACTCTTTTCCACTATCTTGCTTCTCACATTTTCTTTCTTTATCATGCTCCTTTTCCATTCAGTCTTCCTCCATTCTCACTCACTCTCTTGTCAGAAAGATTATGAAGCACAAATAAAAATCAATAATACATCCGAAGGATTGGAAAACTGTGGATTAAAGTCAGTTTGAGGTCAGGTGTGAACAGCCTGACTGCTATTTAATATTCCTGAACAGTTCACTCAGCTCACAGCCAAGCAGCACAAAAGGCACCAGTTGAGCTGTCAAGTCTGTTTTGAGATCATGAAATAATCGGGTGATAAAGTGGAATTCAGAATCTAGCTTCAGAATGGCAGGATTATAAAGAAAGGCCATGGGATGCTTGAAAAAAAAAAAAAACAGGATTTTTAAAGCAATACTTCATTCAGATTTCTGTCATCATTACTCACCCTCATGTTGATCCTGTATGACTGTGAAACACCAAAAAAAGATGTTTAGCAGAATGTCTGAGCTGCTCTCTCCTCCGTGCAATGAAAGAGGATGGAGAATGAAGCTGTCAAAGCTCCGAACAGCACAAGAAAGCAAAAAAAAGTGTTTCATACAATCATGGCAATTCATATCTATTTTACATTTCGGCAAATTGATGACTAATTTGTACAATCTCATTCATTTTTTTCATATAATCTGCTTATGCCCTACAGACAGTTAGGTAGGTTTAGGGGTGTGGTTAGGGGTAGTCCTTGCTTACATTTTTTTTCTTTCTAAAAATCATACATTTCCGTACGATTCACATGATGCGAATTTACACAAAATTGTTGCTTCTTATAATAGTGGTGTTTTTTCATTGAGATCGAGTCAATACAACTTGACGACGAGCACAAGATAGCTTTAGGTGAGTTCGACTTCCTGCGCAGACTGACTGGCGTATAATTTGAAGCAAAGCATGCTGGTTAGGAAATATATATAACTAGAGGTGGCATGACCCTGCATCACAGTGACGTATGCCACCAAAGTACAATGACTGCAATTTCACAACAGTCGACTGACTCATTCTATTACATTTCTCCAGAGTGGCTGCACAAGCTGTTTCACAATTAGTCAGCCTCAATAATGACAGTGAAAACTCTTTTCATGTAATCTCCATGCTATACTGTATCATGACTATCAAATTAAAACGGACAAAAACATACATCCCACAATATTGGAATTTAAATAATACAGGCTTATCTTGAACATCCTACTTTTTCGTACAGGCACTATATTAAACTCCTGAATGAAAAGTGTTTCTGGTTTGTTAATTTGAGAAATATTACATCTAATCCACTTTGCCTGTGATAAAGAAAGCAAACACTGCACAAGCATCATTACGGGAAGCAGAAAGTGTCCAACTTGACAGCTCCGTTTTCAACTCCTCCCCTGACTGCAAGCAGCAAATCACACAGATTGGTAAGCTCAGCCTTAGACGAAGTCAAACATACCTTTTGTGTAAGGAATAGTCAGAAATTTAGGGTGTATTCACACCTGTCTTGTTTAGTTCGATTGAATCAAAATCAAGTTCGTTCCCTTTTGGGCAGGTGTGAATACAGCAATCGCACTCGGGTGCGGCCCAAGCAACCGTACTGAGACCTAGCTGAAGAGGTGGTCTTGGTCCGCTTCCAAACAAACTTTAGTACGGTTGAATGGATGAACCAATGAATGGATGACCTTAACACACGTGTGGTTTTGTTTGCAATTTCTGGTTCACTTGCAAAAAGGGCACCCTGCTGAAAAAAAAACAATGGACACCATCACTAAATTTTTAATGGTTTTACTGGTTTTATTGGGAATTGTATTGGTTTTACTGGAAACTGTAATGGACCCTGTGGGTCTCTATTGGTCACCTTCTATTGGTGGCTTGTTAAAACCAATAAATCCTAATGGAATATGTCCCAAAACACACTACAAAAACATTTTTTAATTGTTTTAGTGGTTAAAAGTTGATGGTTTGTAATGTTTGTAATGGTATTTGTAGTGGAAACCATTATCAACAGATCAACATTGTATTTGGTCCGGACCAAAGCAAGTGAACTAGTGGATATTCCTGGTGTGAATACACCCTTAGGCTGCTAATCACTGCTAATTTTTCTTTACAACCATGGCTACCATTTACTTCCACTGTATGTAAAAGAGCAGCATGGGCATTCTGCTAGCTATGCCATGAAAGAAAGTCATTAGGGAGAAGTCAATAAGTTGACAAAATGCTAAGAATGTTAATTTTTGGGGTGAACACAGGAGTCACGATTGAAATGTAAAGGTTTCTGATATGTAGTATTATGTTTGTGACTGTATTTCTGCACATTACAGTCATTTTAATGGTTTGATAACAAGCTCCATAACTACTGTATATCGTGAGCAAACCTTATCAGACCGGAGCCTGGGAAATCTCAAGCTTCAACGTCAAAATGTCTTGCCAATTCCACCTGTGGAGGTTATTTATGAGCGGGTAAACACTGTTTCAGCACTGTAAAACATCCATCCGCGGCGCTTCGCACCAATCTCGCGATGCCACGAGCCTCGCTCACTAAGCTGTATGGTGAGAGTTTTCCTCCTCTCGCGAGATCAGAAGAGTTTCCCACGCCTGTTGTTGTGGTGTCTGCCCTTTTCTTTCACTCACCCTGTCCCCCTTTCTCTCTCTCCCTCGCTCCTTGAGTGTCCAGTCTGCTTCTGTTGTCTCGGCGGCTGGTAGGGTCTGGGAGAGAGGATCTCGCGAGTCTTGGAGTTTTGGTGAGAGTTTGTGGAAGATGGCGCCTGTTGTGACAGGGTAAGTCTGAGATTCGGGACTGCTGCAGGAGTTCAGCTGCTCTCACACACTTTCTCATATTTGAACGGGTTTAATGAAAAGATGGCGGGTTTCTTTTCCATTTTGCACGTGTGCTGACTGTGTTCTGTGAATTTCTGTGTTCAGCTTCTTCATAAGAGCACGCGGAGTGTGTGTTTTTATATATTGAGTGAAGTGCGCGTGTGCTGTGGGGTTGTTGCATTGAGCCCATCACGGTGTGTTTGCATGGGGAGTTGAGGGCCAGCCAGACCGTTTTGTATTGACTTTCTAACCACGCAGTATCCCAAAATATAATTGGAATTTTTTGAAAACACCAAATAAACAACATCGCTGTATAGGGAAACCTCCATTAACGGATTGTCCCTAGTACACATGGATTGTATGATTATAGTAATGCAGTACAGTGGCTTTGTTTCGTTTGGGATTGGAGTGGAAAACACCTCCCATCTGAATGTGTGCTTTTGTTGCTCTGTCGGTGGTCCGATGTGTTTTATTGATTGTCTGCAGGGAAATGTGCTCGATTGTGAAGTGTTGTTTACCAAAACAGAGCCGCTGGCTCTGCTGTCGCTCACTCGGTGCAGACGAATGATTATTTAATGGCAAGTGCAACTAAGGACAAAGCTCCCCGACTGTTAAAAGAAGCATGGAAACGTTTAGGAATCGGAGCCTTACGCGAATGAATTTCTAGCACGGCAGTGTTTTGCTCGTGCCACTCTTGGGCATCAATGCTGAACGATTGTGGCAGTGTTTCCAACTGAATAGTGTGTCTGTAGCGGGAATATCCCGTCCACCCCTGAATTATTAAATAGAATAACAATATACTAAAACGTTTATGTAATTCAGTTAAATATTATTACACTTGTTTTGCAAATACTTAACTACGCAGCGACATATGAACAAGTCAGTAATAAAGCGTATTTAAGTTTCACAAACCTTATGTACAGTTATTTCGTTTTGCGATGTACATCACTTTAAGTAACTTGTAGTTCAGTAAGTTAAGTGTTTATTCTGTGGCTGCTCTGATTCAGTAAAGGATTCTTTAGACTGATTCACTCTGGTAACTGTTGAGTTTGTGAGTCTTTTTGAACGATTCATTAAAAGAACTGACTTAAAAGTCACCTTAATAGATGTTTTTTTTCGTCTCTAATACCACAAAATATTTACTTCTGTCCCACTTAAATTGACAGAATTAACTATAAATAAAGACCAGTCTTACCAAGATAATAATAAATGAGTAAACAGACAATAATGTTCTATTTATTTTAAGTGTAGGCCTACGCTACAGTTTTGTCGTCTGCCTAAATGTTCAAGCTTTTTAAATTTATGTGGATTCTGATTAGCTCTCAAAGTTTTTATGGTTCATAAGCTGGGGAAAAATCATTCTAAAAGTGACTCTGTTGTGTGATATTGTTCCGCTTGGACTTTTCTGTTGTCATATAATTAGCATGATTTTAAAAGCTTTTTATTTCATCATAAAACTTTTAGTCTTTGGTATGAACAGCCCTTTAACCTTTGCTATGTTAATTTCCCTGAAAAGTATGAATGGTGTGTCATTTTCAAAACAATACTCTGTTTGTTTAAACTTCTCGTCTAGGCTGAGACAGCAGTGTTGGCAATGTTGTGTATTTGAATGACAGATGGGGGAGTATTTGGGAAACTTGTTTGAAAACAGTCATTATTATTTATTTTTTGCAATTCTGACACTATTGGTGCAGAAAGTAGACACATTAAGAGATATCTTAAATTCTCTCTTGGCTGTTCAGTTCTGGCTGTAATTGTAATAAGGATATTAATGTAGAACAATGTTATTTAGGTATATTTAAGACATTTTTGTGAAATTATAAACACCAAAGCTCCCGTCAATTACGTTTTAGAACAATAATATATACATGAAGTGCACAGTAACATTCTGTTGTCTCTGGTACCTTTCGTCATCTCTGCACACAGCCAACGAGGTGACAGACATCCCTTGGCTGTTTTTTTTTTCTTTTCTCTTCCTTTTTTTTGGCGAGGGGTGGAGGTGGTGGCAGACTGTTTATTTGGGGGCTTTCCAGCGGATCTGAACTGCCGCTGTTTTGACAGTGAAGCCAACGACTGGTTGACTGGCCACCTGTCCAGCTGATGTCCACCAATGAAATTAGAGATGGCATGATTGTTAGCATGTGTGAGGGCATTATCATGCCAGTGGCTGGAGCGATTAGAGTATGGCTGGCCTTTTACAGTTCACTGCACAGTCTTTTGTGCATTGCACCCTGGTTGACCTGATAAATCTTGGGCTTCTCATGTGAGGCTGGTGCTCGCCTAATGGCCGAGAGTCCGGTGTGCTAACACAAGAGGTTGTTCGTTCAGTGTAAAGCATGAGTGATCCTTCTAAATCCCTGTTTACACCTGGTATCAACATTCGCCTCAGTGTATCTCCTTCAAACAGTTTTGACTGGATGATAGAAACATAATTGGTTAAATATAGGGTGTTGTAACCATCCAATAAAGTAATGATGTATTTTCCTTACAACTTTAATACATATGAGTGTAATAATGTATTTTTAGGAGATATAAATATCTATCTATCTATCTATCTATCTATCTGTCTGTCTGTCTGTCTGTCTGTAAAATATATTTTAAATATATATCTTATCTTATATAGGCCTATTTAAGATGTATATCTCATCTTATATATTTAAGGTGTATCCAAGTTAATTGATTGTTTAGAAAAAAATCTGAATATATTGTATGGATGAAATGTATTTGAATTTTTGAATAAATTAATAGGACAAAAATACCATTATGTCATTGACAGTATAGCATTGTTTTGAGGGATATATTTCTGAAATTGTTGGTGCTATTTTTATTGCTTTTGGAAAGGTTACTGTGGTGCTCATACAATACTATTTATCAGTTCCTTGGTTTAAGAAAGATCTCTAGTGTGTGGAGGGAAAACAATCCCAGCATCACCTTGAATGATGAAAGCATGAATCACCTCCAGCACAATGCAGCCTGTATCGTGCTCCAGGGGAAGGAGATTTCATTTAACATTACACAGACCAATTTCTCTGTCTGTTCTTTTTTGCTAAAGCATATGCGACGTAGACTTGGAGTGTAGCCCTTTTCTGTTGTGTATAATGACACAATAAAGTCTGTCCGCTTGGGACAATGAAAGGTGTGTGCCTTGATAAACAGGTAGGCGTGTGTGCGTGAAAGAACCGTTCCCTTGAGGCGTCTCTCCTGCCCTAATACCCATTATGCAGGCAAGACGCTCTGCAATGCTCAGAGAAAGCAAAGGGGTTAGAAGAGAAGAGCGGAGGGGCGTTCGGTGACCTGTCTGAGGAGAAACGAGACGGTGTGTAGCATAAAAGAGAGCATGCATGCATGCTGTCTCATCCTGCTGCTCTTGCTTCCTGCCTTGTGTTTGAGCAGAGGTAAGCCAATAAAGAGAGGCTTGTTGTTGCTACCTAGGCTGGATGGTGCATGTTTTTCTCACCTTCATGCAGAGTTGCCATCATTATTGTGGTCTAAGTCTAACCTTAAATTATTGGTTGGTCGAAGCTGTATGTATAAAGAAAGAAAAAAAGGAAGTTCTGCGCTTACTTAGTGTAATAAACTTGCCTGTTGCATCATTTTTTAGTCTGGATTTTATTTGCGACAACCAACCATGTATATTTCATGTGTTCTCACATCTATTTGCAACAGAAAATCATCGAAGCCCAATGTTGATTTGAAATGCGGTCATTTGAGGTGGCTAAGACTGTTGGGGCTTTCCTCAACATTCACACCAGGAGCTTAGAGGATGAAATTTCGAAGTCATTTAGCTTGGCTCAGAGTCTGCATGGCACCCAGCATCAGTTCTGGTCCTTTGCCATGAGTTGCATTCAGTGACTGTTTAATGCTTTCTGATGTCTGTGGAAAAAGATTTGCTGTTAGTTTAACCCTTCAGAGCTATATTCGGGGGCTTTTTGAACACAAATGACGTTCGGTGAGTTTTAAAAAATGTAATCTAAATGACATGAGACTATGTGACGTGTCAACACTTGCTATCTATACAAACAAAAAAATTAATCGGAATGATATTTGGTTGTATGTTAGTGTGAAAAATAAAGTTGCACTCAGGATGTTTGGGGTCTCTGGAGACCCCACATTGAAATGGATTTGGAAACGATAAAATCAATACTTATTTTTTTTAATTTGTCAAATAAAATCACTAAATCAGCCACAATGCAGAACACAAAATACACACAAATAAAGTGTCAACCCTATTCTCACATCCACAATGCATACAACCCAAACCCCCAAAACCCACTCATGAGAAATGAAAAAGTGATATGACACGAGTGGTTCCCTCTTACATAATTTGTCAAAAAGAAATCAGCTACAATGAAGAACACACACTGAAGTGATGGAGGGACACCACAACACATCCACGATGGAGAACAAATGCAAACAGACACACACACACACACACACACACACACACACACACTAAAACACAAATATAACACCCTATTCAGATTTGACTGTAATCGTGTTATAATTGCAAAAATTGATACTTCAGGAAAAATAAATGCTAAACGTTGACAGTCATTTTTATTAATAATGATTTTAGAACGTTTTCAAACTTGTGAAAAGAAATGCTCAAGAGCCATGCATGTGGTGGCTGTAGTTGAAATTTAGAATTTTGATGGAAATTTTACATTTTAGAGGTGTTTGTTTTCAAGTAGATGGAAACAATTTCCCATTAAACCATGGCACATTGGCCCATGTCATCTCCATGAATGAAAGTTAGAAATGTGTGTCTTTTTAAAAGTGAATTTTACATAGTTTTTTAAATGTAAAAAATACCACAAATTCTCCCAAAACTACATAAATGTAGAATATAGACATTAATAGACTGAGTAAAATTACATTTGTTTCAAATAAAGAAACTTTTTTTTTATCACGTTTTGTTGTCTGGGCTCTCTTAAGACCCCACCAGCTGGAGTGTACATTCCAAACGAATAGCTCAGAAAGGTTAAATTAAACTTTGGAATTGTTTCAAACCATTGGAAACATTCTTTCTTGATTGACTGGTCAGTTGCCTTACGGATATATCGTTCATAAGAAGCTGATCTCCTTGCCAGAAAGGGTCTTGATTTCATTAGCAAGCTCCTGCTCGGAGAACAAGAAATGTTATTTGTGTGAGCTTGGAATGTTTTAAATGGTCTTAGTTTTGTCTTTAGGGATCAAAATGGCATTATCATACAGAGCCAAAAAATTGCTGCTGTGGTTTTATGAAAAACTGGGTAAAAAAAAGCCAATCCCCCTTTGTGTTTGCTTTGGCATGGATTATGTATGAGGTAAAGAGAGCCCAAGAGTGCAACTGTGTTTGTGGTGCCCTTTTATTCTTGAATTTCCTCATTCTTGCACTGGCCGGTTGGTTGTGATTACAGCATAGCCAAGGGAACTTTGCTTTCTTGACTGTCAGCAGTTTTTTTTTTTCCTTTTTCAAACATCCAGGATGTTTCATTCAGAAAACATGGAAGTGATCGCCTTGACTGTTTCGTATTTGATTTCTGAATTTACCCGGATTTGCTGAACGTTGTGATGATTATGTATTTGTCCAGAAAACATTCATATTTATCGCCAGTGAAATACGCTTGCATGTGTCTGGGAATCTGTGAACCTGTGTATGAAAAAGAAACAAAGCTAGACAGAAAAAAACTCTGATTGTCCATGACAGGAAAATGGCCCCACGTTGATGAATTGTTTGTTTTGGCTTGGGGAAGGACCTCAGCGCTGTGGAACACACACACACACACACACACACACACACACACTAAAACACAAATATAACACCCTATTCAGATTTGACTGTAATCGTGTTATAATTGCAAAAATTGATACTTCAGGAAAAATAAATGCTAAACGTTGACAGTCATTTTTATTAATAATGATTTTAGAACGTTTTCAAACTTGTGAAAAGAAATGCTCAAGAGCCATGCATGTGGTGGCTGTAGTTGAAATTTAGAATTTTGATGGAAATTTTACATTTTAGAAGTGTTTGTTTTCAAGTAGATGGAAACAATTTCCCATTAAACCATGGCACATTGGCCCATGTCATCTCCATGAATGAAAGTTAGAAATGTGTGTCTTTTTAAAAGTGAATTTTACATAGTTTTTTAAATGTAAAAAATACCACAAATTCTCCCAAAACTACATAAATGTAGAATATAGACATTAATAGACTGAGTAAAATTACATTTGTTTCAAATAAAGAAACTTTTTTTTTATCACGTTTTGTTGTCTGGGCTCTCTTAAGACCCCACCAGCTGGAGTGTACATTCCAAACGAATAGCTCAGAAAGGTTAAATTAAACTTTGGAATTGTTTCAAACCATTGGAAACATTCTTTCTTGATTGACTGGTCAGTTGCCTTACGGATATATCGTTCATAAGAAGCTGATCTCCTTGCCAGAAAGGGTCTTGATTTCATTAGCAAGCTCCTGCTCGGAGAACAAGAAATGTTATTTGTGTGAGCTTGGAATGTTTTAAATGGTCTTAGTTTTGTCTTTAGGGATCAAAATGGCATTATCATACAGAGCCAAAAAATTGCTGCTGTGGTTTTATGAAAAACTGGGTAAAAAAAAGCCAATCCCCCTTTGTGTTTGCTTTGGCATGGATTATGTATGAGGTAAAGAGAGCCCAAGAGTGCAACTGTGTTTGTGGTGCCCTTTTATTCTTGAATTTCCTCATTCTTGCACTGGCCGGTTGGTTGTGATTACAGCATAGCCAAGGGAACTTTGCTTTCTTGACTGTCAGCAGTTTTTTTTTTTCCTTTTTCAAACATCCAGGATGTTTCATTCAGAAAACATGGAAGTGATCGCCTTGACTGTTTCGTATTTGATTTCTGAATTTACCCGGATTTGCTGAACGTTGTGATGATTATGTATTTGTCCAGAAAACATTCATATTTATCGCCAGTGAAATACGCTTGCATGTGTCTGGGAATCTGTGAACCTGTGTATGAAAAAGAAACAAAGCTAGACAGAAAAAAACTCTGATTGTCCATGACAGGAAAATGGCCCCACGTTGATGAATTGTTTGTTTTGGCTTGGGGAAGGACCTCAGCGCTGTGGAGTGACTGATTGACAGTGTTTACTCTCTAGTGGTCCAGCTGTTTTTAAGAGTGTGCCCTGTAATTGAACACAGCGACAGTGACTTTTTGTTGATATATTTCAGATTTTCTTGAATGTGTAGGAACTTGTAGCCCCCAAAAAGAAAATAGCAGTTTGATCTGCTATTAGATGCAGTAGATTTCTTTTGATAAATAATTTATATATATATATATATATTTTTTTTGGTTGTGTAAAAAAAAAGTCATCTGATGTGAGAAATAACTGAAATATTGTTACAATAAAAAAAAAAAAGTTTTTTATTTTAAAAATGAATTTACTCCTGTGATTACAAAGCTGAATTTTCAGCAGTCATTTCTCCAGTCTTCAGAAATCATAATATTCTGATCTGGCAGTTGTGGTGCTTAGTGGGAAATTTTTTTTACTTTTTTGATGATTTGATGAATAGAAAGTTTAAATGAACAATAGATTCTTTTTAACAATGTAAAAGTCTTTACTGTCACTTCTGTTCAGTATAATACGGCCTTTCGCACCGCTTTAGTTCCAGAACTAAATGTACAGTACTAAAGTACTGGGACGATTTTGCGCGAACTATTTCCCAGTACCATTTAAAGGGTTGCATTCGCACCGAC